>NC_061521.1:20822500-20947500 GCF_022379125.1 Scophthalmus maximus | reverse complement strand
GGGCCTGCCTTTTAAAATCACAAATTTTCTCTTTTTTTTCCCCCTTTTTTTCATGTCCCCAACCAAAATAAGAAAAAAAATGAAAATAACTAGAATGATTTCCAACCAGTACGATGACTACGAGACATTTAAGGTGAACATGAACACGAATCAATGTAAAATCCGAAAGACAATTAAAAAAAAGAGGCAACATGAACACGACCGGTTGAAGTAAAAACCATAAGTGACAATAAAATACAGTAAAACACTTTTTTCCTCCTTCCTGTGTTTTGTCGAATAGGCAAAGCAAACTTAAAATACTGCATGAAATATAGAGATTTCAGTCTAGTAGAGCTGCAACAGTTAATCGATTCATCGATTAGTAATCGACTACTAAATTAATCGGCAATAGTTTTATGATCGATTAATCGGTTCATGTAGTTCTTATTGAATAAAAGTCAAAATTCTCTGATTTCAGCTTCTTCAATGTGTATATTTTCTGATTTCTTTGCTCCTATGTGACAGCAAAGTAAATTTATTTGGTGCGTGGACCAAACAAAACATCATCTTGATGATTTGGGAAACACGATCGACATTTTTCACAATTTTATGACATTTTATGGACCAAACAACTAATTGATTAATCGAGGAAATAATGGACAGATTAATCGATTATGAAAATAATCGTTAGTTGCAGCCCTACAGTATAGAGTGAATACAGGATCGTGTTCTAACGGAAGGACTTTCCCTCATTAACCTTTTCTTTTTTTGTGATTTGTCCTTTAGCAATCTCCAAGACCTGAGCTGTACCAAGTAGTCTGCATACAGTGCATTAATTACAACCAAATACTGAGGACAAACAGTAACAACCGTACACAGTTGTCAAGTACATACTGGCGTTAATTATTTAATATTCGTAACACATCTAGCCGGCCTTTTTAAAATCTATGTTTGAAGATTTGTGTGTTTTCAAGGCCATTTTGTTCCCGTTCGTCTCGCTGTCCGTAAGCGACTGAACATAAATAAAAACAAGGTACAAGACAGGACTTTTAATATGATTAAATAATTATGTTCCGTCAAAAAATTATCAACTCAGAAAAAGCTCCTGTGCTACTGCGTAAGGTAAGGTAATAAGTAGTGTTTATGAGCGTTATTAGTCTCTGCTGATGCCCCCCCCCCTCCTCCTGTGATCTGAGCAGGCTCACCGGCTGTGAACTTTGACCTTACTGTATAGGCTCGTACAGTAGACCGGGTCTGGGATGAAACTACATCACGTTGTCAAGGCATGGCTCGGCTCATCATGGCAGAAAAACACGAAGTAGCACCTGAATGTTAGAAAATGGTTAAATACCTGTATAGTAGGTAAACTGACACACGAAACAGGATTTTTTTTTCTTCTTTTCATGAGGGTAGTATTTTGTTAAAGGGGCAGTAAGCGATTCTGGAGAAAGCTTGTTTCTCTCTTTGTTGTTGTTGTGATCCGACGCACTAACCACTAGGCAAAAACCGTGGAGTTGCAGCGCCACCTGCCAGCACGTCTCTTAAGGTGTCGACAAAAGATGTTTACAAAACTGCACTCAGCTGTAGTGGTGCGGTCCGCACCATTTTTTTTGTTTTGTTTTACAGAGCCCGGGCTGCGCCCGGATATTGTTTGGTCTCACACACAAAAGCGACAGCTAGTGGACGGTGAGGAAATATTCGCTGATTTTTACAAAACATGTTTTGCTTTAGTATTGCTTACTGCCCCTTTAAGTGAAGGCAGCATGGGAATGAAACCATGACAAAGAATACTGAGTCGGAAGAAATGCAGCAAAATCTCAAAAAGGAAAAAGGAAAAGAAAAAAGTCTGTCATGTGGATCATCAGTGGTCAGAAGTTGGCAGAATCACTGGCAGACGAGTCCAGGCAAGTCCAGACCAAGTCCTTTCAACACAAACCTTAAAGTCCAGCAAACAGAAAACTGCTCATATTGTTCATAACACTGTGTCTCGTTTGACTGCGTCCACCTGTGTCACATGTCCTGTCCTTCAGTGTTTCATGATGGCGAACTCTTACGCTCTTTCCTTCAGTTTAAGCAGGACCGTCTCTCTGCTGTACAACCCTCGGGGACTTCCATGGGAAGCATCGTCAGATCAGGCGAAGCAGGGCAGGCAGGGGTCAGTGGCATGACTGGTATAGAGGCCCCCGGGACTTCAGCTGTGGTAGCCGGGCATAGCTGCCTGTTTCTGGGAGAGACGCAGCAGCTCCTCCCTGATGGCCTTGATCAGGGAGGCGGAGGAGTGGTTAGGAGGAGACGTATCCAGTGGCGGCGGGGCGGACATGTAGCCCCCCACGGGGGGATCTAGGTGGGCGGGCGGCGGTGCCGAAGGATCCCTGATACCACTCCTGGGCATCTGGAAGATAGGGGAGGGTGAGTAGTCAGGACAGTCCATGAACTGACGGCAGTGAGGACGGGCAAAGACGAGGAAAGGGAGGAAGAGGAGAAGAAAAGGAAATGAGGAAAATGAAGACAGAACATCAAGTGGTAAAGAACTAAGATTTTCTACAGAACAACATGGCATTATTAAAAAACTAAACATAGAAAACGTTTCTCAACAGACACATTTTTGCTTCACTCACTGCGTCTTTTTCGGGCTCCGCTCTGGAGAAGTTGTCGTCATGGTAGTGGTTCCAGCCGAGGCCTCCATTCTGGCCCGGGGCGGCTCTGGCCCCCGCCGGGTAACCGTTCAACCGGCTGGACAGACCCACTTGTGTGAGATGATGGAACTGGGCGCCTACAATAAAAAAGCATCACATCAGGGCTACAGCACCTGACACTCAATCCTCTCTGTCTGTGCTTTGTATTGGTATTTCTATTGTTAGTCTGAGTCACGTGACGACAGCAGCATCCTTTAAGAATGTAAGACGAGGCTCTTTCAGTTTGACAAGTTTAGGGTGTGAAGGTGTGTGTCTGTGATAAGGAACATAAATGAGGTTATCAACCTTCAAGTGTTATTGCTTGAGATGTGTTTTTTTAATCCTGTTGCAAACTTGGAAAATGGTCGTAAGACATGTACACCGTGGGTTTGTCTGGGCACACATCCACACGATTTCCACTTGTACCTGTAGTTCCCCCAACTGGCCGCGGTCTCGCAGATGAGGGCAGCTCATCGGCGTACAGGCCCCTGCCAGAGTACAGGCTGTCTGGCTGGAACTGCTCACCGAGGCCTGCCGCGTCTCCTGGCGGCAGGTAGCTGGAGCCGAGGCCCTGCCTGGAACACAGAGATGTTCACTCGCGGTCACTTAACATGTGATTTCGTACAAAAAAAGCTAGAAGTATTTGTCTCATCCCCAGCGTCTAGACTAGACATCTGCGGACCAATAACACAACTTCATGGTAAAGTCGACTAATGAAATTGATATGGTAGACTTAGACGACAGTTTATATTGCGTATGTCACATGTAGTTGTGTTGGGGCTTTTGTGCCTTACAGTGCCTTCTACTGTACTTCTAACTTAAATTTGTCTTATGCAGTTTATATAGTTTTACAATTCACAACCACAAAGTACCCACTGTAGAATAATGTGTTTGACAGCTTCTGCTGATATTTCATTTCCACTGGGCTCAAATTTCCAGTGGCGATAAGTTGTTTGACCACAAATGCTTCCGTTAGGAAAAAGAATGGACTTCACGAGAAAGTAAAAAAGACGATCACACGTTTGGTGTCTGTGTTATGACACGAATGTGTGCACGCGCGTGTGCATGGAGGCGTTGGTCGTTTTTGGCCAGCCAGTTGAGAGACCACTGCATGGACCTAATCCATTAAACCCATAAAATAAAGATGACCTTCCTCTTCCATTATTCATGAAGCCAATGCACTTGACGCACCTAAAAAGGAAAATATTCCCCCACTGGTGAGGTGGCGGAAATCAGGCTGCTCTGATCAATAAGAAATCATTTTGGCGTTGGAAGAAGTGAAAGTGATAATAAGTGCATTCATTATCTATTAATCTATACACGAATCCTCAATTTTCCCAGACTGCTCCACTAACCTCGGTGTCAGGCCCTGGACTGACGGAGGGGACAGACTCAGCTCGGTGAACCTCTGGGGGAGGAAGGAAAGAACATTCATGACAGGCACCTGAAAACTGCTGTTTGTATTAGTTCTTGGATGGAATCTACTCACAAATAAACATATAAAAAAAAAACACAGGCCACAGCTTTGATGCTAAATCAAGATGTGGTAGAAACAAATATTGTGATTAATGCAAACACAGTTTGCAGGAGATGTTTATGTTTCCTATGAAAGCCAAGCAAAACGTCCTGTTTCTATTTAGAGAATAATTGGGCAGTGCGGCGCAATTCATATAGAGGATGGTGTTTGTTTTTAAAAGCATGGTTTTGTTGAATATCCTTCTTTCTTTTTTCCCTTTTGTTTTTACAGCCGACCCCCAACAGCATATTAAAGCAGTGAACCTGCAAAAGCAGAACCAGCAAATGGCTTTTCATGGCTCCGCAGCTCATTGTTAAGTCTCTCTCTTTATTTGCCACCTGGGGGAAAAACTCTGCAATTAAATTTTGAAATTTAAGAATGAGTTGAGCTATGGTCAACAGGATCATATATTAGTCGGCTACCATAAAACATAATATAACTATGGGACACATTGACAGTGTGTGTGGAATGCATGCTTGTTTTAAATGGTCATAATGCTGACAGCATATGTAATCCTCACTGCTAATCCAATCTGAGTGATGTAATTGGAAACGATCTTTACAGTTTCCAGTACAACTAACATAATGCCTTTTTTTAATCTCTTAACATTTCAAGAGCACTGAAAACTTGTATTAAACTTAATCTCAACTCCGCTCTTCAATTTGAATTTCAAAGCCACGGATAAGCTATACTTCGACTTTTGTCCGGTGACACAGTGCGTTATACAGGCACAGCATTGTCGTCTAAATATATAAGCTAAAGCAAATTCTACTGTGAAGACTGAGCTTGATGCAGAGGGACGTCGACGACTGTGCGTTTTGTGAAGGCCAGCCGACGATGACGGGAGCTAATGCTGATACATCATATGCAGAGTACATTACTGGAGAGCGTCTTAGGAGTTGTGGATAGCTGGTGGGGGTTGTAAGGTCGCAGCTCTATGGGGGGGTGGGGGAGACAGATGGACAAATACTTAACCGATTAGTTTGCTAAGAGGACGTGATTTAAACTTGAAGCGATCGGCTTCATGCTGCGGACGAACTGTGCAAACGTTGAGAAAAGAAGAATGGATAAGAGATAGTGAATGCACGGGGGGATTCCTGTTAGTCTGTCCCCAGATAAGTGAAACTGAACAGGATGCACGACAGAATACAGCTCTGGAGGAAGCTTAGATGCCAGGGAGAACCATTTGCTCCTGATACATGATTCATGCTCGGAGCACAAAAAAAGCAGGAGGATTTGGTGTTCGCCGAAAGGTTATAAAAAGGTTATAAAAAGGTTCCAGTACATTAAATCGCCAGGGGGTGGATTACTTACACTGGGGAAAGGGGCGAGAGGTGGGTAGTTGGGACCCCAGGCTCTGGGGCCCCGACCCGGAGGGCTGGAGCCGGGTGCGTTGATGCCGACCCCGGGGAGAGTGATCCCCGCCGTGCTGCCCTGAGAGGTGGGCGACACCAGGGCGAAGGCGTCGTCCAGCAGGGAGTGCATCTGCTGCCGCGCCTCCTCGATGGAGGGCTGAGGGGGCATGTAGGGGGGCGGGGGAGGGGCGTGGCCCGGAGGAGAGGAGGCGGGACCCAGGAAGACGTCGTCGGTGGGGGAGGGGCTCCCGTGAGGGGATACCGGGCCTTGGTCGGGGTCCGACTGCCATAAACACAAGCACATTCACGGGAAATTAGAGGGTGGGGGGGTCATACAGTTGATGCAAGATTGCACCCATGTCACGATGCTGCAGCAGGACTCACCACATAAGCCACGTTATTGACCCCCGGACACTTTCTGTACGCGGCCTCACTGTCGTCAGTGATCAGGTGGTCTTTGTCTCCGTTCAGCTGCTCCTTCATCCTCTGTTTGGGAGAGCGTCTCCCCCGGCCACTGAAGAACAAATGGAGAAATGTTAATTGCACAGCCACATATTTACACAGACTTTCTTTTCCGACACGATACCAAACAAGGACCTAAATATGACCCCTCACCTTTTCTTGGAGTCCATGAAGATGGAGGGCATCTGAACATCTGGATCCAGGATCTTATCAATCTGCATCTGTGCCTTATGATAGATGCGGTCCTGGTCCTTCGCGTCGCCGAGGTTGCCATTCACGTCGTCCATGGCGGGGAAGTCGTAGTGGCCCTTCCTCTTGGCTCGCAGTCGTATCTTGTTACGGTGGTGCTCAATCTCTGACTTGTGCCTCAGGGCTACCTGGATCTGAGGAGGAAAGGACAATCAATAGAAAATATGAACACTGAGTTTAGACCTGCTGTAGATGAGTTAACACAACTAGGATATTGCTAAATGTCTATTTTAACTAGAAAATTATCTTCCAAATGACTTGCCCCAATCTTTTTTTATTACATTTTCTTAAAGTAATTGAAGTCTTTGATTCCTCTCGACTTGAGCCAGTTTGGCTCAAATGTCCTAATTTTCTATCTGTAATAAAGAAGAAAGTCTGGCGGCTGAGGACACCGTTGCCAGTGCAGATGTTTTTTTGGACCCTGGAAAAAAACAGATGTTCGTGCATGTGTTTTTACTCTCAATGAACAAGTAATCACCTATTTAATCCTAACCCTTGTGGTTGCACAAGTGTGAAGATTTTTCCAGAACAATTGTTTTAAATCACAGCAAAGTCAGGCTAATCATCTCATAAAATACCTGCAAAAAGTTTATATTTTCGGAAGAACAGTTTTTTAACCTCTTTGTTAATTTGATTGGCGTCTGACAGTTTGCCATTGATGGGTGGGCTGTGCAGCGGCGGGACCGGTATGGGCTGCATGGCAATAAGCTGGACTTTGTTGGGGAGCCTCCGGCTTGCCTCCGCGGCGCGGGACATCCGGTCGACGTGTTCAAAGATGGAGGCCGACGACAGCTGTTCGTTCGGACCATTCATCGGTGGAGGACCTGAGGAAGGGTAAAAACAAGGAGGGAAAACAGGAGGTCATCATAACTAGGTCAGCAGCAGCACAGCGTAGTTGTTAAGAGTCCAAACGCTGACGTTAAGTTAAATAAGGTGTCTAAGCGCTGGCCACTACTGTGCGAGGATTTCAAGGAAACATTTAAAGGACACGGAGGTTATGTGATTGGTTTGGTTTGTCTGTTTGTTAGCAGGATAACTCAAAAAGTTACTAAAAAAATGAATCAAAGATAGGACTTGGGCATGGTAATAGTATATATTATAATAAAAAATGATTATATACACATATATATATGTATATAATAATATTTTTGAAGGATTCTTCATCATTGTGAGATAGATCAAAACCATGCAGCCATTGCGGAGGTCTGCATTCTCTTCCATGCTCTTGTATTTTTTGTTTTTTCTCTCGAATGACTTATTAATTAAATGTGGAGTAAATGTTTCCAGCGGCGGCATGAAATGGACACAGATTTTTACTTCAGAGTACTAAAGTTTGTTTCAAACAACGGGCTTTGCCTTTGTTTGTTTTCTTCACTGTGAGCGACAGCTCAGGAGACACGGTGATGGATGGTGAGAAGAGGCTGAACACAAAGCTACCACGGAAACAAAACACACAGACACAGCTGCTGGGGGGGGTCGAGCCTGAGGTCTAAAGAGACACAGACGGAGAGAAGACAAACTCTTACCAATTCTATTCTTGCCTGTGAACCACAACAGAGAGGAAAGACAGCTTTATTGAGGCGAAGGACATCAAACGGAAGCACATACGATAGAATTTTTTAACTTTAAGTTCAAAATAGAACAAAGATAAGAGTAAAGGAGAGACGCATGGAGAGAAGCAAAGGCAAGTGAGTCATTCAGAGAGATAATTTTCCACAGCCGATAAAAGCTTCTCCTCTAGCCTCAAAGAAAATGAGCTGCTCCTGATGAACAGAAAACGCAGGAAAGGGAAAGACAGTTCATTACATAATAGCGAGTGTGTGTGAGTGTGTGTGTGTGTGTGTGTGTGTGTGCCTCGTATGCAATCTACTTATAAACATTGTGGTAGAGTGTATACAGTGTCTGGGCTTGTGATTTATCATTAAGAAAACAGAGCTCATTCCTCTGCGGTGTGAGTCAGGGCTGCAGTCTCTCTGTGCCTGACTGCGTCTGTCTGGCTCCGGCTCGGAGTCTGAGTGGCAGCGCAGGCTTGAATCTATCAACAAGCTGTCAGAGGTTCTCCAGCTCTCAATCTCCCTCCCACTCACCGCTCCACTCCTCTCTTCCTCTCTGGACTTCTGACCAGTTGTTTCTTTTTACTTTCACTGTTTTCCCTCTGAGGTCTTTATAGTCACTGCCTGGGGGTGACGCTGCACTTTTCCTCTGTGTTTCTCTCCTTTGTCTTGCTCTCAGTCTGAACCTCTTGTCAATCGAAGTGTGCCGGCTTGAGTCGCTCTCTCTTTATCTCCTTTATATCTGCCCAATCGCTTCAGCTTCCACCTCCTCCCACTCCCCCCACTCATAATCACTCCCTGTGTGTTTTGGAGGAGGAGTGATGTTGTTGAGCGTTGCCAAGGCCACTTGCCATTTAAAACATTGATGGGGAGCTTGCGGGTCTGCTTGCTGTCGCTGGGCGTGGCATGGGCTCTCTGGTTCTCCTCGGTTGCTTCCCGCTCGCTGGAATGGTCACTTACCACCGAGTCACCGTCTGATGGTGAGATTCTACCAGGAAAAAAACCCCACACATACACACACTTACATGAATAATAGAAACTCAAGGACACACTGACATGCTGAAATGCCATGCATAATCGAAAATTGTGTTTTTCCAGGTGAGCAAAACCTGGGGGACGGGGTCTTCTAAGAAATGATAATAACATTTGAGTTTCATTGAAATGAATGGAAAATATTTTTTACTAGTTAAATTATTAATTCAAAAGTAATTTGTCCTGGCTGATAATAAAGTAAAGAAAAACAGTCCAAAAAAGTCATAATGGGACAAAAAATTAATAAAAACATTGAGCAGCAACTGCTGCAAAATGGCTTTGTATGAAATACTGACCATTAACCATTGCAGTGTACTGGGAGGTAATGGCAGTAATGCACATATTCAGAAATAGTGTGGACATTACATACACCAGGTTTAACTTTTAAAACCAACGCTACAGTTAAAATCTGCAAACAATAAAAAACGTACACCAACTTAAAACACTGGAAACCATACAGACAGTCTGCAAGATCCCTCACTGTCGAATGCATCAATTATTGAAAAGAGGATCTGTCAGAGGCTTTTAGTCTGGTTGAGTGATTGTTCCATCTGAGGTGAGTGGAAAATATCTACATCTTAATATCTGTACAGGATTGTGAAATAAAACCAAAACACATCACAGCATGGTCAGCATGTAACCTATGACAGAACCTATATGACCTGATGTGATGTAATGTTTCCATTTCTCAGCAGCACTGACCTTTCTCGCCGTCTTCCGCTGCGGGACGCCTTGGTGGAGGAGGCGGAGTGTCTGGACATGGGCGTGGGGATCTCCCCGTTCTCGGACGGACTGAGGCCGTCTTTGAGGGACAGGGGGAGGGACCCCGGGCCAGGCCCCAACGGGCCGGGCTCCTGGATCACCATGACATCGTCCTTACTCTGCTGGCCAAGGTGCAGCTTGGCAAAGTCAAAGCCTTTCACACTGGGAGCCTGCAACTGCAAGAAAAAAGGGGAAAGATAAAATAAACGTTGCCGAAATCTGAAATTCTCACGAGACTACGAATCGCTAGTGAGCGTAGTAGACAGCCAGATAGACGTAGAGACAAGTTTTGGGGGTTCATAATTAGGCTGAATGACGCAGACAGACGGACATTAATGATTAAGAGAAAGAGGGACAGGGATGAGAGGGAAACATTGAGCTGTTGGGGGATGGAGGCGGCTGGCGATGGAAGCAGCGAGACTTTTTGAGTGTAAAGCCCTCAGGACTTTCCAACAGCAAGAGTAAACAGAGGACATCAGATCTCAGTATGTGTGTGCGCTCTGGTCCTATGACGTTTTAATGCAGCTACAAGAGAAGAGAGACAAAGATGTGTCCCTTTTAATTTTCTGAGTTGTACGAACTCGGATATGTGTGCGGATTTAGAAGAGGCTTGTTGGTGTGAAAGTGCTTAAAAACGGTGAAGAGTCTGTGTCGTGACGGGGAAACCTGCGGCCGACAGAAGCAAGCAGCTTGCGACACTTTACATCCACTTATTATTGATTAGTCTGGTCCAATTAGTAAATCGGGGAATCACAATATGAGATCTACAAACAGACTAAAGTCCACAGTGAAATCCGCCTTTATGTTTAATACCACATTTTTTCTCCATCTGGTTGTAATAATCGGGGGAGAGCAGGGTCTTTATGTCCACTAATGCAAACAAGCGCTATGGTCTCTATGGCTACAACAAGTTATACCTCCTCCTTGTGTCTCCTTCCTCTAGACCACACTTTCACTTTCTCGTCTCTCCTCATCCCCCCTGAACTCTTCAGCCCTCCGCTCTCTTGTTTTCTTTGCTCTTCTGCTTTAATTCCTTTCTCTTTAATTTTCTCCTTTTCCTCATCTTTGTCATCATCTTCTTCCTTTTCCTCCTCCTCGTCTTCTTCCTCCTCCTCCTCTTCTTCTTCGTCTTCCTCCTCTTCTTCTTCTTCTTCTTCACTGCTCATGTTCTTTTTGCTCTTGGAGAGAGCTTCTGGTCTCTAAGCAGAAGCAATGGTGGATAGTGTAAAAACTGCAGACTTTATTTATTTTTTTAAACTGTGTGAAATCATAATAATAATTAGAAGTAAACAAACACACAAGCTACATCTCCACTACATCTCCTACAAAACCACCAGACACTGCTCTGTACCTTCCCCCTTTTAACCTCCTTCTCTTCCTCCTCCTCCTCCTCCTCCTCCTCCTCCTCTTCTTCTTCCTCCTCATACTCCCCCTCCTCTTCGTCACTAAACTCAATATTCTTTTTAGCCGGAGGGAGCGTGTGGTGAAGGGAGGTCCTTGACTCTCTGGATGACTTGGTGGACTGAGAGAAGAGGGGTGGTGTTAAGTGACAGATGATTGTGTTAAGCAGAGAGAAAGGGGGGCAGGCTAAAGTGATTCTGCACATTAGATTCATTGCATTAACCCGACGCAGCGAAGGGATTAAATCACAGCTCAGTGTAAACCAAAGAAATGCACATGGAGGGGAAATGAAAGATAGACACAGACGGAAAGATCAGCCAGTAGGTCTGGCAGAACGAAGAAAAGAACACATACAGGCCCCACAAAAAAAGAAAAATCTATTCTCGAATTGGATCAGAGTTGTTTTCTTTGTGTGAGAAACATCTGGGTTAATGATGAAGGTGTCCCTGGAAACTGAGAGAGAGAGAGAGAGAGAGAGAGAGAGAGAGAGAGAGAGAGAGAGAGAGAGAGAGAGAGAGAGAGCGCAGCATGTGTGTGCTGCTCAGACACAGACCCAGTTAGTGCTGCACCAAGGAGAATACAGATGCAGGTGCTGCAACACCTGCTGTGCATGTGTCATACACACCTCCTTCAAGTTAATGTCACTATCCAAAATAAAAGCCGTTGCGTCACACATGATGAACTTTAGGCTGGAAAACATTTTTCGAAACATCCCTCGGAGGACACGTAAAATGTTTTTTAATAAAAAAAATTAAAGAGCACCACAAGACCGTCTCACGAACTTGCAGCATCGCTCGACTTCTAATCTCGCTCATGTCCTTTAATAAATCTCTTTAGTGGGATCATTAAAGTTTCACAAATCTTATCTAAAAGGAGGAAATGATGAAGACTGAAGTCCAGATTCTGTGCAGTCCTACAGCACATCCGTGGCAACGATGGACTTACCCGATTAATTAGCAGCTTCGTGTGAATTTAAAATGTGATCTCAGCTTTCTGGCTTCCCAGATGAGCTGCCTTAAACATCTTACTATGCAGAACATAGTAATGTCTGGCAAATGGGTTCAGGCAGTGAAATAAAAAAACCCGAGAATAATATATCATATGTGCACCACAGCTGATTATATACTGTAGTATAGAAGAAATGGTGAGTTCTAATCCTTCTTGCATTTAGGTATAAAGTTTGTTTGTGACAATTCTCATTTCGAGGGCAACTTGACCGGTCGTAGATATTTAATATGATCCTCTTGGACGAGAGGTGACATGTCTTCAACTGTTTCAGTTGCCCTTGAGTCAACCCTTCTTTGGAAACTCAACACTGGGGCAAGAATAATCTATAACAGATAATTAAATTAAGACAACAAGCATTGTTGATATTACAATGGTGACCATAGTGGCAATTCCTACCATTTTAAATATTTCAAATTGATATTTAAACAGGGATATCATGATCGTGTACAACGCCGACGGGACTCTACCTTCTGTCTCTGCTGCTGGATGGAGGTCATGGCGTCCGGCTGGAATTCCAGCTTGTCCGTGCGACACAGTTTCCAGTACAGGATCGAGATGATGACGATGACGACGAGGAGGGGGATCACCACCCCGACGACGATCCATATATTGGTGTTCTCAGTGTCGGAGGGCGAAGATGTCACTTTCTCTACAGCTGAGAGATAAGGGAAAGTGACAGAGTTTTTTAAGTTGGTGGTGCTTATCTGCGATTGTGTGTGTCGCCTCATTCGTGTACAAAAAAGAAGAAGCTTTTATTCCCTTATGACAATTAACAAACACTTTACGGACGCCGCGCCAAACACGCAGTGTTTTTTGGAGTGCTGGCTTTCGCCTCGCTGTTCAATCTTCAATGCAAGACCTCCTTTAGTTTTAATTAACACTCATTTCATCCCCTGGGAAAGAACCGTTAGAGAACAGCGTCGGCACTAGAAAAGGAGACTTCCTCTTGAGGTGCTCTCATTAGGCCTTCATCCCTTGTTTAGATTCCTAATGAGGGGGACAGGCTTTTGGTACAGTTTGTACAAGGGGAGGTAATTAGCTCAAATATTACTATAAACATAAGGAACACATACAGCCCACAGGTTTGCTTTAATCCTATTTTTTTGAATTTATTATGAACTAGTGAACATTCAGCTTTACTCAGTACGTGTAGCCTTGAAAATTTACTTTGAACTGCAACACACACAATTAAAAAGTAAAATAGTCCGTAAAGTGCAGCACAATAAATATACAATAATTATTCACACTGCATAGGAAAGTGCATTATCATCAGTTTTTATAGCCTTATTTCAACTCCATGCCAGCACTCAAGTAAATGGCAGTGACTCAGAGTCTTGCCCTAAGACACTGCAGCAACGTGGATGCACACAGACAAGTTTGTCCATGTCGAAGACCTTCTTCTAAATCACACCGCCCCATTTGGCTGCCCTTGAATGTCAGTTATCTACTGAGGAAAGAGATACAGTACTCACGCAGTGCCAGGATACCCTGGACACGATATCCCAAGACAATGGCGGCCCTTTGAACGTCCAGGCCATTGAGCAGGTTGGCTGCTTGGACCGCAGGCAGCCGCTGACCACTGGGACCCTCCACGAAATACACTATCTCCAGGGGGTGGTCATCGCCCATGAGCCGGCTCGCACTCACAACCTTGAAGGAGTTGAAAACAAGGAAAGAAGGACAATTTAATAACAAAATAATATGGTAGAGTAAGTATGCACATTTTATTTTTTTTTCCAAATCAGATTTCTTATTACCTATAAACACATGGACATGTAGAAAATAACATGTCTATAATCAGAGCAACATAAATCCATCTGAGTATTCTTTCATTCCAAGTCCTGAAGAAATTGGTCTTGAGCTACTGGAGGTTTTGAATCACAGAAATTGGTTTTCTCATAAAAATTCAAGAACCTTGAATCTAGCAATTGGTGAGGCCACGGGGGGATTTTAAACAGCATCCATAGACTTTTAAGCAATGTGTTTGGGGCAATTGGAAGGGTGGAATATTAAGGCAACATTTCTTTTTACACAGAAAAAAAAATGTCTAGTATGAGGAAAGGATGTCAGGTCCTATTCCCTGGTTGCTATTGAGTCGCACAGAAAAACCAACAGGCGTAACGAGGACTACGAAATGCTGCCTGTCCACAACTCTCTTTTAAACGGTTGGCAGACATCGTGGCATCTTATGTCATTCTTCCAAATATAAACATGTCCAGATGTAGGAAAAAGGCTGAAGGACCTCTTCCTTCTTCCCGTTGTTCAGGGACCCAAACTTAAAAAAACTTCACACTTCCCTGAGTTCTACTAATCATCTTTTCCTCTTTCCGTTCACATTTGTTTCCAACTTTGAGAAGACAAACACGATGAGGTTCAGACTAGTATGATCTTCGACTCAAAGTCCATCAAAATTTAAATCTGTTGCGCAACTTGCTTTAATTTGGATGCTCCCATTTGTTGTCGTAACGTGAACATTTCCTCGCTGCTAGGCTTGTGGAAAATAGACATGACATCGCTCAAACAACTGAGAACGAAAAAGCGCTTCCAAAAATGAACATGTGGCCCTGCCCCTGCTGCATTACAAATTGATAGGCAAATGAAGGTTCCTAATGAGCAAAGAGTCAGGATTTCAGAGATGAAAATGACTTTTTAATGGCGAGTATGGCACCTAATTTTCTATGGAATCTAGTGACATTAATCATTTCCTTTTTTTTGACTGCAGACACTAAAATTAGGGCACCAAACTATTTGGACTGAAACTTTCCATACAAGCCCCTGATGAATCCCAGTCAAACTACATACATTCAAAGATTCTCTACTGGATTTGACACTTGCACACTTACATTTGACACTTTCTTGTACACTTTAATTTACTTGTAAAGTGCAGTAAAAAAAAAGGTACAAGCATTGACAACACACACACACACACACACACACACACACACACACACACACACACACACACTCAGAGAAAGAGAGATGTATTAGAGAATTAGTATTGGACTACATGGAGAAATATTTTAACAATGAATACACGTGTGTGTGTGTGTGTGTGTGTGTGTGTGTTGTCAATGCTTGTACCTTTTTTACACACGTGTATTCATTGTTAAAATATTTCTCCATGTAGTCCAATACTAATTCTCTAATACATCTCTCTTTCTCTGAGTGTGTGTGTGTGTGTGTGTGTGTGTGTGTGTGTTTGTGCGCGCAGCCCTGAGGCAAAGCACAGCCTGCTGTCTGCATTACTGGAAAGAGTAAAAGCGCAGGTCATGCCTGGCCTGGCACAGAAAAGCGGCTGGGCGGACTCCCTCAGCCAGGGTCTAATCCAGTCCATGCATGGTTATTAGAGTGGAAAGACCGGCAGTGTGAATGTGTGTGTTACTGCATGACCCCAATTCAACCTCCTCTTTTATCTGTCTGGGCCGACTCATAAGGTATTCTCCTAGGTGACAACACTACACTGATACTTTGTGTGTGTGTGTGTGTGTGTGTGTGTGTGTGTAAGGGAGCCGGACAAAGGACTCACCTCACTCTCATTATGTCCAACAGACACTCAAAGAGACATACAGTATATTCATGTCTTTTACGTGTAAAATAAAAACCTCAAAACCAGTCTTCCTTAATGACAGTGTCCTATTACAGCTGGAGGGAATAAGGCTTCTACATTTAACACATATAGTCATATTTGGGACTGTGAAAAATACCATTTTTAAAATGTAGAATTGTCCTCGGAGCCTAAAATTAGAGATCTAATCTAAGCACAGACACTGAAGGTTTACAACAAATGCTTCTTTAGAGATGCAGGAGGCAGAAAGGTCAGAAACAGTGAGGCTGCAACTCACCCGAGGATGATATTTATCACTCTGACAGCCCCCTTGTTTGAAGACCACCAAATGCACTCTGACTTCATAATGTTGGATCAGTTATGCATCTCTTGTCTCTCATAACACGTCTCTTTAATCCAAGTGTTTTGCTCACCACGCTTTCACTGATTTTTTCAATCTTTTACCAACTGTGCGTCTCCATCTCTCCCTCCATAATGCTTACCCTCAGACACACACACAAACTCTTAATCATCCCAACAGCGGAAAAAAGACAGAGTAGGGGAAATTAATAAGTGATCTGCTCTCAGCAGCTCTGAGGCTCACAGGAGCCATCAAGTAACAGGGCCAGAGAAACGAGGAAGAGGAGAAAGAACAAGGACTCATGAGGTTGTCGTCGTCGTCGTTGGAGTGGCTGGCCCCTGGGCTGAATGGGATGGTGTTGCCATGGTGACGGAGCCACCATTCTGTCCCCTTAAGAGATGAGCCGAGCAGGTGCGGAGCGAGCCCCACAAAAGCTAGAGCCTGATTAGTAAAGCAGCGCGGCTTTCGGTTGGTTACAAACGCCACGATGCTCACATAATGAGCCCTCAGTGCTCGGGCAGCGTGGTTAGAGGGAGAGAGCTTGCATCAGGAATCAATGATATAAATGGTACAAGGAAGGAAGATTTTTCAAGATTTAGCGAGTAATCCATTTACAAACCTCCATTTAAAAGTAATTCAACAAATAAATCTATTGTATGCTGTTTCCAGAGAAATATGTTGTAAGTTAGTCTTAAAAAAAAATAATAAAAACACTGCTATGAATTTAAAGTCTATTATGAAGTCTTAGAGGTATGTACCTGCACGCTGCTGTTGCCTATGGCGGTGGCTCTCTTAACACGTCTGACAAGTCCCATAGCCTCCCCAAGTAACATGGCCACCCGACGCTCCATGTTGGCCTGGAAAGTCCTCTCTCCCGCTTTCTGGTCGAGCACACCAAGGAGCACTGTGAACACAGACAACAGAAATATGATACAGGGTAAAAACAAAAAAAACCAAAAGTAGTTGTAACAGCAATTCAGCATAATACGGTAAGAACTAAAATCCATCATACCTGTTCTAACCCAGGAGGCGCGAAGCAACTGGCTGGTGTTCAACTCGGGATAATGGAATGCTGTTGGGGAAAAGGTTTATGTAGAGTAACGTAAAAGCAATTGGCGAAAATAAATATACATTACCACAGTACGACCCTGTGTTACTCACGCTCAGCAATCTGCTGTACAGGAAATCCCATGTAGTAGCTGAATTCCACCATGGTGAGCTTTATCAGAGCATTGCTGATCTCGGACCCCATCAGATATCCCCTGGAGCCACGCACGGTGAAGGTGATGTCCACCGGCTGCCTCACTAGCCGTTGTTCCTTATATTTTGGAGCATCCATGGTGATGTTTACAATCTGAAACACAATTAGACAGAGATGTACTACTACCTCAAAGACTGATAATTACATTGGAAATGTACAAACTACTTTTCATTCTGCTGTTGATGTAGTGTCTGGGAAAGCTTGTTTGTCTATTGAAGAGTTACAATGAAGTTCCCAAAACTGAAAATTTTGCGTGGCCCTGGGCACAGTTTGCTGGTGGTTCATAAAACACTTTACGTGCTGCAACAAATCCATAAATTTAATCAGTTACATTTATTCCAACTTGAAGACTATTATACAGCCATCAGTGTAATAGGATTACACAAATCTCTAATGACGCCAACTAACCACGTAGACAGATTAGTTCTTTATTAACAAACAAATCTTTTTTTAAATACTAAACAACAAGAGCATGAACTCAAAAACCACTCCGAGTCAAGTATCTTTGGGTCATGGTAAGAGTGAGGTGCAAAGGACTGTGAATTGTAAAGACAGTCATTGTAAGACTAAGCTCAACTTGAACATGCCTGAACCCTCACCTGAGGTCATATCTTCCGCATAGTGACTTTAAGATTGATAAAGTGGCGATACAGCTGCTGGTCAAAATGAGCTTCCTTTGCTGGGTGTCTGTGCTTAGACATTCAAGAGAGGCTCGGTGTATAACAGCCTCTCTTTTGTGTTGACAGGATTCAGTTCAGGGTGTTTTAGGGATTAGACCAAACAGTCAGAGCTGGGGAATTTGGATGAGGAGGCTGATGTCTGGGCTACTACGCTTACAATGTCAGTGTTTCCCGGCAGACATAATATATTATACACAATGGACTGCTTCATAGATAAGTCTAATTCCGTCAAACCCAACTACAGTAGTAATTTAGGTCGACCAGAGAGTATCAATTCTAATGAACTAGGTTTCTCTAAATCCCCAGGGAACTATTTCTGCCACCATTAATTTACTGGAACCCAAAATTCTCACTTTTGCAAAGCTATACCCCATTTAAAATCAACCTATGTTGAAGCTATGACAGTGATTCATCGGTGAAAGCGATGTAGGCAGGGTCAGATTGTTCCTTAGCGATTAACCTTCATTTTAATTAAAAAAAAGAAAAAAATCCCTCACTTTCAGACAGATAACGCAATATATTTAATAACGCTATGGCATCCACTGTAGGTAAGGAGCACTGACAAACACTGACCCTTCTTCAGAAGGGTCATAGAGCTTATGGTTACATATTTTAAACTTTCCTGGCATTTTATTCAAAGTTTAGATATTCAGATAAGATACTTTTGCGGTTTTAAATACAAAAAAAATGTAGTTTCACATCTCCTCTCTCATGCTTCTCTGCAAATGGTGATGGTCAGTTAGCTGCTTAGTCAAACAGACGGTCAAATCTGGACAAAAATGCTCTGGCGGAATTTGGTGTGGAGATATAGACAGGGTCACTTTCTACAATGTGGAGCCTTAAAGTTTTGAAGCCACAATAAAATGTGCTATCACATCAACATCTCTGCTGAAACACAAGTGCAAGTCGGTGCCTGCTTTCCCCTGCCTTCTGGTCCCACTCACGTGCACTGTGAAGTTAGTTGACTCCTTTGAGCGGCGACGCACTTCTGCAAAGGCCATGGTCAAACCTTTCTTAATGCTCTCACTGAAGTTGCAGAACCGCACGTCTATGTGAATGGGAACGAACTGCAGCACTGCAGAGAGTTTTAAAACAAGTTTTAAGAAGTCACATCAAAATTTGCATCATGCAATCCTGAAATACAGATTGTGAAAAGGTCATTTTACCTGTGTGGACTTGATATTTACTATCGGGTGTTATCCAGTTGGGAGACACAGACAGGAAGCGGCGCCCAGACTTTCGCAGACTGTTGATGACAGATATGGCTGTGTACACAACTGGGCCGGACACGACCCGAAACATAAACTTTGGTGGGGGGTCCACAACCTTCACAGACAAAGCAAAGGTATATGATACAGACAAATCGCTCCATGGGCATTTATTCACAGTTAAGTAGCCTGTGTAAAATAAGCAGCTGATGCTTTTGAAAGGTCACCGTGGCTCTTAAGAATCTCCTGTGGTGTGTTTATCAGAAGACCACATTAAAACTCAGGATGTGGGCTTCATCTTTCATCTACATCACTGTAATGTATTTATACCCTCACAAAAATACAGTATATATATATACACACATGAAAACCATCTCAGACACTTTACATTGTATGTAAGAGCCATTACAGGTCCACACATATTGTATATTTTTCTTAGTAGCCAAAAAAATAACAAACACCCTGAATGCCTTTGTCTTGAAAGTTTTAAATTAATAGAAATGTCTTTACCCCACCACAGAAATGCATTTACCTGCAGCTCCACTGACTTGTTGAATTCTACTTTCAGTATGTCTCTGACTTGAGATTTGGCATATCCAACAGTGGCCCCAGAGGGAAAACCTTCAGAGGAAAAAATCAATCTGTGGTTATGATCTTCTCATGTTTGTATATTTCAAATTTCAAATTACAGTTTGAAGTGACACAATTCTCCTATTTCATTTGTCACACACACACACACACACACACACACACACACACACACACACACACACACACACACACACACACACACACACACACACACACACAAACTTACCAATTTTGACTAAATAAGCAGGATTGTCAAGGTTGCAGAGATACTGTCTCGTCGTTGGTGCTGTAGTTGTGGTCTTTCCACTCTTGGTAGAATTGATGCTGATACTACTTGAGGCTTCAGAGGCGGCAGTGATTCTTGTTGGGGCTTGATGAGAGGTGGTGCTGGCAGCTGTAGTTGAGGGTAGGGCAGAGACTTTATGAGCTTCACTGCTAGTTGGGATCAAGGTCATTGTGGCTGGGACGTCAACTCCATCTTCAGTTACGCCCTGATCACCCAAAATGACTGGGGGGCCCACCGTGACATTAGATGCCGGCTCAGCTGAAACTAAACTGATATTATGAATTTGTTCAGTTGTGAAAGTCCAGTCTTGTGGAGTTAAGTCGGTTGCACCAGCAGTTGTGTTGGCAAGAAGTTCCGTTGAACCGGGAGAGAAGGCTACAGTTGCAGTTAATACAGGAGTGGTATGTATGCTGCTTTGCATAAATGGCTCCGTAACAAACCAATGGACATCTGTCATAGAGGAGGAAGACAACACATAGTCTGGCAGCAATGAAGTGGCATGGGGTAGTATATCTTCTGAAAATGCAGTGCTGTCCAGGCCAACAGTCGGAGTAGGTGCAGACCAATCTGTGGCAGGTACCTTACCACCCCAGATGGAAGAAGAGGAATCAAGGAAGTAGCTTGGGACTATTGAAGGATCCAGAAAAGGCTCAGAAACATTGACCAGCTGAGGACTCTGCTCTGTGGTTACTTCTGTGGTTGATTCACCATGAGGCTCAAACCCTGACGGATCACTGGATGACTCTTCCTCCGTTGGTTTGGTGTCACTGGTGAAGTTGCTGGTGGGTGTGATCTCTGTAGTAGGAATAGCCACCACGGTAACGTTCCCTCTGTGTTCAGCTCCAGTGTCTGAACCATCATTCTCCTTGGTCAACTGAATGGTGTAATACTCCAAGCTGTTCATGTCGGGCAAAAGGACATCTGTCGGTTGGATTGTGAAAGTATCCGGCCAATCTACGTCGGATGCATCAGGTGTATCACTGTTAGCTGTGGGTGTAGGTTCCAGTGTATAGTGAATTGTGGAGGAAAAAGAGGAAGGGTGGATGGATGTTAGTGGAACAATGGTGCTGTACTCCGTCACAAGGCTGGGAGACGGTGAGATGTGAAGAGGGAGCAAGGATGAAGGAGATATGCCCACTCTGGAAGGGAAAGATGTGTCATAGCTTTCTGTATAGTCCTCTGCTTCATAGGAGTCCGAGGGCACCTTGGTGACCAAAGCATAGTCGTCTCCATCTGCATTCAAGAATGACATTGTCTCCAAGTAGTCCCCGGACCCCCAGTCAAATTCCATGGTGTTGGTGGGGTAGAAGTCCTCCGGAGCAACCTCAGTGGGTTGAGATAAAGGTGATGTAAGGTGGGGGGCGCTGAAAGGCACATTGTAGCCAGGGGCCAGAAGCTCATCTGAGTTGGGTAGCATGTTTATGCCATGTGCTGGTTTGTTCTCCTGCAAGGGCGCACGGCTGGGGCTCAGCTGGTTCACATCCAAGATTTTACTGTAAGATTCATCTGCTGGATAGTCAGTAAAGGCCAGATTAGGGGGCTCAAGAGGCTGACCAGGCTGTGAGGCCATGATTGTCGGCATTTGCTCTGGCACATCATCCTGCTGCTTTTTGGGAGCCGTAAGGGTCGCATCCAGAGCTTTCTGCCCAGAAGTAAGACTGAGCCGAGATGTTGTTGGGCTTAATGGTGTTAAGGAAGTATTTGACTGAGACTGCCGCTGGGGTCTTTTAAGAGTTGGAGAGAGAGGGGAAGATTGCTTGACAGGATTTATCCGGGCCAGCCTCCAGTCTGTGGAGAGTTTAGCTGGTGCCTCAAATTGTGGACTAGACCCCAATACATGTTCAGAGGGGCTTAAAGAGGTAGTGGGAAGAGGTTGTGGTTCTTCTGCAGGGAGGACACTTGGCATGAAGGGTTTGGAGTTTTCAGAGGGAACATGTGCCCAATGAAAGAGAGTGTAAGCAGTCCTGGCTTCATGGTTAGGTTCAGTAATGGATGACAGGCCGCCAGGTGAGTCGAGGCTCTCAAAGGCAGTGTGATGTGAGGTTGGTAAGCTGGATGGTGATGATCTCGTTGAACTTGTACCATCTCCAAGAAGTCCCATGGGTTGGTATGTGGAGTCTAACAGAGACTCATCTGCTGAGGAATGAAGACAATACCTCAGTTTAGTCCTGGATGAATGAAATATCTATGGCTAACTTTAAAAAAGTAAAATACAGGGATGCGGCCTGACTGTGATTAAAAATTATGCTACTTCTACTAACTATTCCAATGCCAAACTTTTTTGTTTACCGACCAATATAGGGGACCGTAACTTGATGCAAATGGTTAAAAGGTCCCGATGCTTTTACAAAAAATAGCCTGTCAAACTGTCATCTGATTCTAAGATGCAGTTAAATTAATGATCTTACTTAAAAGTGTTTCCTTTGTTTTCTGTTCTGGGAAACTTCAAACTTTTAAAGCTGAACAGATAACAAAACCTTATCCCTGTTAGAAAAATATGTATAGCTAGTTTGATAAGCAGAAAGCAGGATGAGAGTAAATATGGCATTCTATAAAGGTAACAGGTAGGGTAGGCACCCATGTTGTACAACTGGACATGAACAACAGTGGCATTACATTAGTTGGATAGCTTTAGTTTATTAAGAGGTTGACATGAACATTGATCTGAGGAAATAAGACAAAAACTTGCTCACAAGGACGTTTCATAGGATTCCTATTCATCATGAAATGAGTCATTCCATCATTGATCACCACTGGGTCAAAGGTCACAGAACGATAAATAGACTATAGTAAAATACGAAACATCACTGAATCTGTTGGACAAAGCTATGGTGGGTTCAGGATGTTATATGAAACCTTGACTTATGTTTAGAAAAAATCAATACTATATCGACAGCAACTATTGACACAATTGGAACGTGAGATCCATGAAAATGTGAATATGGTTTACCTGAAAACTCTTGTATTTGCAGCATGTACAAATAAGCCTGCTGGCATTTACTACTTCTCTCTGTGCTTGTTTGTGCTTTTTGAGACTTTAATATTTTTTTCAGATCTGATCAATAACTAACTAACTAAAGCCCAATTTGCTACAAAGTGGCTACAAAATTGAACTATTAATCCAGGAAAAAATACCAATAAGTGGAGGGATTGCGGAAACATTAACAGGCTAACACACACTGGGTAATATTGAGAAAAGCTGACAATTTTCCCCACATCCATTTATCAGCTAAGGGAATATGCTGACATGCACACTATGACCATATGTTCCAAAAATGAATGGGTGGTCGTTCTGACTCAGCACCTTGATGCCCTGGGATTTTCACCAACAAACTAAACAAAGAACATCACCTGTTCTTTTTGAGGGTATTTGACCTTGGGAGTGATGGATGGGGCGATATCCAGCTCACCTTGAAGCAACTCTACCTCTTACAGATGACATTAAAATTCTTAAGAGTGACATTAGGCTTGCAAAACTATACAAATGACAAATGCGGCTTAGGCAGTTAATTTCCAATATGCAGAAAAACATAATTTTGTTGTTACAATACTCAGTTTTGTTCGGAGTCTAACATGTTCAAGAAAGGCTACATGAACTAACGGGAAAAGCATACAGTGATTCTTAAATCATTCATGGTAATAGACCTTTTAACAGTTCTAGCTAGCTGTATGAGTTTGCATCTTTTTACATATTTCGACGTGTTTTACTGAATTTTTCTAAGCATAATATTCAAAACCCAAACAGAAGTTTCATGGTTCTGCTAAAAAAGGAAAACTACGCACATCGTTGGCTCCACTTTACTAAGGCACAGGAGCTGATGGCAGACAAACAGGACAGATTAAGGGAAATGAGTTGAGGTGGCTGCCTACATTAAAGGACATGTTATCTTATGGTTCCAAATGCATAATAATTATAAACCCAATGCAGACAGGATGACTTGAATTTGTGCTTTAAGGTCGGTCTTGAATAGAGCAAGCCACCACCAATAGCCTCCACACAGTGACTCAGCAGCGGCTGGTAATGCTGCTGCTCGTTGCAGTGTGCAGGAGCTGCGGAATCATACACACTTGAAAATAGCCGCAGAATCAACTAAGGGAGAAGACTATTTTTAAAATTGGGAGAACAGAGCAGATGACTTATTAAAAGGCTTCAACGAAAAAGAATACACTTCTGGAACGTCATCTTCAATTTACCACGTCGCTTCATGGGGCTGCCTCTGGCTTGGCCCAGGAGAAAACTCCCGAACTTAATTACAACCTATGCTGGTACCTTAATCCAGTCAACATGCTATTATATCAAAGTCCATAGGAGAGGACTGGGAAGACTTTCCTCTCTGATGGTTAGTGTGTGCTGCACGTTCTCCAAACTGCGAACAGCTCCTGGTCTGCTGTGCCAAGTGTTTGAACCCTGAGGGATGCACCACACGGCTGGGCAGATGCACACACATAATTAGAGATGTTCCGATACCACTTTTCCCTTTCCTGATACCAATTCAGATACATGGACTTTGGATATCGGCTAATAATGAGAACCCATCAGATATCAGTCCGTTTAAAAAAAACTAAACGTGTATAACATATTGTAACAGCTGAATGCTACTGACCCTGTATGAAAGAGATGATTGCTATAATTGTTGACCATAAATAACCTGGTTCAAGTTAAACCCTTTTAAATAACAGATACATTCAGAGAATGACAAACATAGAACTTCTTTTATTATCTAGTCATAATTGAAAAACAACACAAATAGATAAATCTAGGAATATAAAACAAATCCTTCTTTTAAAGGGGCAGTAAGCGATTCTAAAGCAATGCACGTTTTGTAAAAATCCAAATATATACACTATATAGACAAGGTCTATAGGAGACAGAGTTTGTTAGAAGACTATAGCGCACGTCTGAGGTCATACTAGAGCTACGTGACCTGAAAATGCCACCTCATGTCAGCACATCCCTCCGGTGACAAACTAATTCATTTATAGTCCCATTTAGGACAATTACACACATGCATGAATGGATGACAAAGCATCCAGCCAATTAAGACAAGGACGAACATTGGCAGGTAATGGATGATAATTGATGGTTGGGGATAATACTCATATGATTACGACAAAAACATCAACGCTCTTTCTTTCACAGTGAAACCCATTGTTCAGAGTCCTTGCTGTAGTTTAATCTGAGTTTATTGAGGTTAATCATTTTTACATAGTAATTAAAAACAGAATCCTATTAAGTAAAAATGAAAAACTATGTTTGTAGAATAAACTGGCTGGATATTCTTAATAATTAAGCATGTATGGTCCTAATACTTCAAGGCTAATCTTATGTAATGACATTGAGAGCTTGGTGCGACAGACAGCATCTTGGAAAGGAGCAAGTGAGACCAGCTTATATTGGGGGCTGACATTACAGTCGGCTAAAAGACAAAGGCCTCAAAGACTAAGCAGCACTGCCACCTGTCACCCCCGAAACACGAGCACTCGGCTGGCCACTCATTGTTAGGGCCTGTCTGTGAAACTGAGACCCATGTAGAGGGACACCTTCATTTATCAGGCCAGGAGAGCATGAATGTCAAACTCATGTAAATGAGTGTTCTAGTACAGTTTTCCTCATATCTTCCTCAGCTCACTCTCCAGGTCAGCCCAGTCTCCTTTCTCTGTCTCTGGAGTACAGTCGGTGAATCATTTTCATTTTCAAGGAAAAACCTAATTTCACTGGCAACTTAAACGCTCACAACACAAAAAACAATGTCAGGCTGTCATTGCCTTAGCAGTTATTAAAAGCAGTAAGTGAATTGTATGTAAAGTTTTATAAAGACTGCAAGGAGCTTGAATAAAAATGAATTATCTCCAGGAAAAAAAGGAAGTACGCGGAGCAAAAGGGTTGCACTTAGTCTCTTAAATATTAAAGGGTGCGTTTTCGGTGGAACCAAGTGGCAACCCACCGTGATGTCACCCACTGATTTGTGAACTGCCGCTTTGAAACTGAGCATTTTGGCCAGCGCCATCTTGTTTTCTTTGATGGTACTGGCTGTCAATCACACGATATCCAAGCCCAAATACATACAATGCTTTATTGTCCATTAATCTATAATTTACAAAATGAACATCACGCTGTATTCAAGCACACTTGAGACGAAAGATTGAGAAATAAACTCTTCAGCATATTTTTACTGACGATTTAAACCAAGTGAGAAGTAGAGTCTGACTTATTTTTGCAACCAGTGAGTCGCCCTCTGCTGGTGAATCCAGAAAATAGAGGCTTCTGGCAATTTTGCATTGGCTTATTTTCCAGACCAGGTGTGTACGTCCATTTTTATATATATATAGTCAATGCTTGAAACTGGAGATTGAGACCAAAAATGTTTCGCACTTTCGCATCGGCTTCACTCATTGGTTATTTTAGGTCACACGCAAAATTGTTTTTTTCGCCGACAATGCATGTGACCACACCTCATTTAAAAAACCAACAATATCATGCTCACTGAGAATTAGGCCTTAAACAGCACAGACGCTGGAAAGAAAATGGCAACTACGTCAGTTTGAAACTTGCGAAGACCGTTGCATGTAGCTTGTCACCGCTTTGTGTCGGGTGTAAAACACGACATGAAAGAAAAAAAATATGGCACAGATCCAAAGTCTTCAAAGGCAGCACTGGAAATTTAATGCAGTGAGATTCTCATTTACGCATTACATGAAAAAAATCCCTGGCTAATGAGATTCTATTTCCATTCATCAGGCCTCGATGTGTCTTTTAGCCAACACTTGCTTTCATGAATAACTGCCTTGTGCATGGCACTGAACTGAATTTGCATTGGGCCACATTGACAAGTTAACTAATCCCACAAGTCTCTAGTCATTTACTCTGAGCCTTCTATTATACCGTTCATGACTCTAAACAAGTTGTTGCTGCATCGCATTAATTAATTAGTTACAGCAGCAACTGGCAAGAAAGTGGAAAGTGTTATGTGGGAGTATTTCCAGCTATAACAGCCGACTCAGTGAAAACCCATCCATCCATATCAAAGCGGACGATGACACAAAAGATAACGTCCATCGTGGCTTGTTTGGTTTGTTCGGCTTTTGTGTCTACATCCGGTCGCCGGCTTGGATCACAGCCAGCCGTTGTGTAAAAAAAAAGGGTTTTAACAAGAGGGGGATTATTACTGCTGGTGGCTGATCTGACGTTCCTTCATACAATCCCTATAATGGAATAAAAAAAAGAGATGGGAGCAGCGTACAGACTAGGCTGTGCTGAAGGCAGACGCGACGGCATGAATCTGAAATAGCACTAACCCACTTACCCAGGATGGATATTGGCAAAATCTTATGAGATCATATATTGGATCATTTCAACTCTCCACTAACCTACATGTGTGTCTGACTGCTTATTGCTTTAAAGGCCCTGTGTGTCTGAATAAATGTCACATGGAAATTAAGATGGCAGAAGAACATTTGAACAACGTTTTTTTATCGGACACCAGTCTTCCTATCAGTAGCATATTTTTGTACACCTTGCCTTATTTTTTATTTAAGCATTTTTTGGGGGGATGGGGGAGGCGATCGCAGTGGGATGATTTTATTGAACAGCCCTCTGCCTCCTTCACAGTCAGCTGAGGAAGAATATGTTTAGATTATCTCATAATATAGAGGAGGAGAAATTGCATTTACTGCAGTGCAGCTCTTTTTTTGTTTAGATCTCAATCGACTACACCATATTGCTTTGGGACTTCAGCAAACGTGACACACATATCAAGACTTCGATAGCTCACACCTGAACATGTCGTGCAAGATTTTAGAAGGAAGTTCATGGAACTGACTGATTTGAACGTTTGAAAGAATATTTAAATAATTAAAATAATAAGTAAAACCTTCAGAGTAAACTATAAAGAAGGAGTGAAAACTGAGAATAACAACGCACAAGAACTCTTTAGAACTTAATGCACAAATGGTGAAGCTTGCAACCAATAAACACAAACCGACAGATAAAATGTGATTTTGGCATGGCTGTCCTTGTCATGGCAACTGATCCCAAGGCTGAAAGAGAGTTACCCTGATAATGCCCGTCTGCAGACAGCGCTTTGTTGATGTCTGGAATCGAATCACAGAAAATACTTTTCCCCTAGTTCCCCTCCTTTACTCAACCAGACCCTGCACTCGCAGATTTAGAACAAAGGAACACGTTAATACTAACCTTTAACACAATTAATTTTTTTTGTTTCTGTCTCGCGTTAATGCAAGTGGCAGGGGAAAGCCCAGATACGATTTGCCTGGTTAAAGGAGGAGTCCACTCATTTTCTCATCACACACAATACAAAGATATGACGATTTTGGGGCCATTATATGAGGTCCCCTACCTACCTTTAAGTATCAGATTAAGATCAGCAGGCAAATGTCAGGCATCAGCCGAGAAAAGGGGAAGCATATATTCCCCTGTGTGTCGAGAAACCTGAGATACTAATTACAGGGCTCTCTAATGATATCATTTCCTACGTTAGCGTTTGAGTCTGTTATTGAAAAAAAAAGAGTAACTTAATGGTTGTATAATTTGAGACAAGAAAAGAGAGGAAGAAGAAGAAAGGGTCTTTTGGTATTAACGCTTTAGCTAACTACAACCCCACACATGGTTCTGTTTTCTGCTGAGCCCCATTGCGTGACTGGCTCTTTTCAGTTGGCAGGAGCTGCGCACACTGAGTGTCTTCCAACAATCAAGATATGGCCGGTGTTGACGTCTGGTTTATCGGGGAGGCTTTTAAGATGGGAAAGATTCCATTGTTTTTATCAGTGGAGTTCAATTAGATCAAGCTCTCTTGTCAAAGATCCAGCAGCCCCCCTCCCCCACACAGAAAAAAACCAAAATAACAGTTTGACTTAACAAAGGGTGCATTTATTATAAACCTGCACCAGCTCTTTTACAGTGCACCAACTTGTCATATTCAACCTATATTGAATAGTAAAGAAAATAAAGTACAGCTTTAAATCAAAAAGGATAAAAATAGAAACAAAGTTTGAATGCTAATCCAAATAATGCCCATGAAGTCAATGATGGTAAAGCACAACATCCAAGTTTCGTATAGTTGATAAGGTCACCAACATTCTTCTGATATGGCTGAAAAATAAGAACTAACTGAGGTCATGCCTGCACTTCATCAAATATTCATGTGATGCTTCATTCGTTTTCCTGAAGGAATACCTTTCTTTCGTTTTTTAAAGAGAAACAGGGGAGCAAGGAAGAGGGTTAGCAGGATAAGGGGGAGGGGAATTGGAGTAGTAGAAGACTCCAATTGAGAAAGAGGAAGAGAGGTAACAGGCTGGAAAGTGAGGGAATCCGAGTTCAAGGCATGGTGAGCTTTGGTTAAAGTTGACTTGAGTTTTCAGGGATCTTGGGGCCCCCACTGTATAATGGTTTGAAGAACGAAAGTTTGTAAAAGCTCCACAACTCACAGGGGGAATTCATGGTAAAATCATAATATCGAAACTGGATTATGATGGTGCAATGTCACCAAGTCATTTTTTGAGAAACGATGCATGCACACGCGCACACATGCACACTTTGTGCAGTCCTGAATTTGTAAAAAAAAGAGACAGGAAGGCAGAAAACCTGTAACCAGAGACGCCCCGGAGGACTGCGTCAGCTCAGTGACCTCCTCTGCTCTGCCTCAAATCCTCCAAACACAGGCCACTCTCTCTCTCTCTACCAGGCTTTGAGTCCTGGGAGAACAAACACTGGGTCTACTGGGTTCGGTTAAGCTGTCTCTGAAGAAAGCTGTTTTCTATTCGGCCTAATGGTCGATATGTGAGCAGAAAAAGGGAAATATCTGTGTACTGTAGGGTTTAATAATTAAATACTTAACTCTAGCAGCAGGGATGTTCCAAAAACACAATGATTATGCCTTGAGTGGCTGAAACACACAAGTTGCTCTGATAAATATTGAGGTAATCACCTGCAGCTCATCCAACTCACATAATGATTTGAGCTCATCACAAAATCCATTCCTACCCATTATATTATAATTTGACAAAATCAGTTTTCATTTGGTGATTAACCACACAAATTCAGATGCTCTCTTATGTGCCTAAATAACATTAAATGAGTTTGAAATGGTTACAAGACTAATAAACTTATTCTATAAGCTAAAGATAATATGAATATGAAGCTAGAATAAAAAAGATGATGTAATCTGTAAACAATGTATCCTAAATGATATGCAATGGATCATATACTGTAATGTAGGCAAATGTATGAAAAAAACAATGTATAACAAATAGCATGTGTTGATTCCTAAATCAATATCATTGGTCATTTTTATTTGTGTAATGATGATTAAATTCAAAAATCTGTAATTAACAAATCATAATTGGGGAGCATTTTAATTACAACTGCTAGTAATTATGTCTAGATAATAACAACTAAACAAAAAACAACAATAACACCACCAACAGAGAAAATTCTAGTGACCTGATTTGAGTCCATTTAATAAGCCTAAAAACAACAAGCGTGCTAAGTTTGGACACTTGTAAGATGCTGAAACTACAATGGAAAATTGCCTTGCTAAAATAGGAAGAAAAAAGAAAAGTACACAAATCACTAACAGATGTACACTTAGAGTCCCCCCCCCCCCCCCCCCGGTACCTTCACATCACAACCTACCAGTATGATGTGGGTAATAGCGTACAAGTGGAAAAAATTATGTAAATGAGACTACAACCATCCCCACTATAAAATACCTTTGAAGTGTGAACATGAAGAAATTATAATGGACATTGATTTTGACTTGGAAAAAATAACATTTAACATGTCTCAACCTGCCATCATTGAGCCACCCTTCACCAGCGCATGAGCTACCACGGCCGAATAATTCTGGGACGGGCCAGTGGGTCGGCGGGCGGGGTCAGCCACCGGTACGGTGGCGTGCTGAGTGCACTAGTGCCTCGTGTTTGGCTTTTGATAGCTCCTACCAATTGATCTGCAACCGGCTCCCAGCTCTAATGAATGATGAATGGCCACATTGTCATCACACACACAGATCACATTTCACATGGCAACGGACTTGTACTGGTAATTAGCCAGGATGTTGCTGGCCTGCAGCTTACAGCCATTAGCCGCGGTGCAGAGATAGCGACTTGTTAAGAACTTGCAAGGGCAATTTATGATTCTGCGTATAAAGTTCATAATTATATCCTATGCATTTGTAACAAGTCAATTAAGATCCTGGCTGGGTATTGATGTACAACTTTTTCTTTCACAGAAATTAAGCAGAAAACAAGAAAGGGTGAGAGAAGCAGGGAGGCAAGAAGAAGGGGAAACTAGTGTATGATGTCAAGTCTGGAAGAACAATTAGAAAATACGTGACCATCGTCTGTCTGACCTAGAAACCCTGAGGTGGGCTTCTCTACGTCTAGAAAAGGGAAAGCTGTGAGACTGGTGTTTCCACCCCCAGAAGCAGACTGTGGAAACAGAGTTCTTCGATTGGTAAAAACAAGGAGCATCCCCTGTCATATGATAACTAGGACAATTCCAACATATTCCAATTTTTGGGCAACAAAAGTAATATTATGTTAATGTTGCCTCACTGACTAATTAGATCTTGAGCTCTAACTTAAAAGTAATATAGGGTCAATGATATCCGATATCAAACCATGTTATAGCTCAAGTTATTTAGCTAAGTGTGTTTAATGCTGATTCAACAGTCTAAAAATGGGTCACATCTCTCGTCAATAATTTACATCACACAGTGGGGTGCTTAATCTTTTACAGCCACATATCCATATTAGATTGATTGACTTATATAACCTAATATGAATAACGGTGAACTCAAAGTAAAAGCTGGAACATCGAAAGTTTCTGCACTTTCAAAGTAATGAGGTGCATGGACCAACATACAAGGCTGGTCCTGAATTACACTACAGATTTGCACAACTGTAGGACTTCACATATAAAAGCATCTTTTTGTACAGTCTTGCCATTTTCATACATAATCTCAAATTTAAAGATAAAATACTAAAGGCCCATGCATTGATGGATTGATCCCATTACACAGCAATAATGTTCACCAAAATCTTGGGGACTTAACAAGGTAATTCGGAGCAGTAGGCCAGTTGTCTGAAGTCTGTCCAAACCGCGGCTGATGAATGTATTCTCATGCGAAACAGTGGTTTGCAGTCTGCCACAGTAGAACTGTCTTTGAGTTGCTCATCAAAGTTTCGGTGTGATCATAAAATCTGCGAGGATGTATCACCCGAAAACCAGCCGCTCTGCTTTGGCTGAGGATATCTCCCCGAAAAAAGATTCAAACCACCCTGATTAAACCTTTGGGCAAATGAAGTTTTCCTCGGGAAATACAGAACTTAAAGGGCAGTAAAACACCAGAAAACATATGGGGAAACTTTCATTCTGTGACACAGGTTGAGCCACTTGCTAAGAATGTGAATTCAGTATGAAGTGCCAGCCCACAGCACTTCTTAGTCACCAGCCAAATGAGGAAGAGACCAGGAAGAGAACAGAAATGGGAAGAAAAAAAAAATCTCCTACAGGCTTTGTTGTACAACTGTCTCTGTGACAAAGAGACGAGATGTTGGAGTCAAACAAAATATATCAAAGCGAATTTGCACTTTAATCCCCCAGCAAAAAGCAGCCATAGACTCGTCTCTGAGGTTTCTAGGAATAGAGCCGTAATGCCACAACTGCACAAACCATCAGGCCAATCATCATTGCAGCTTTCGGAGAAGGAGGATTTACTGGAGACATATTATGCTTTTTTTCAGTTTTTCCCTCGAGTTAAAAAACTAAAAGTCTGTGTAAAAGGGAGCTCCTGCTCCTGAAGCTCCTGAAACTGGTCGTCATTAGTTTGGCCGATACTTCCGTAAGATTGTGACATCACCATCGAACAGAAGTGCATCAAACATGTCTAGCGGGTAGTCTGGCACTCCCCCAATAAAGCTGGGTAAAGAGAGCGTGAGAGAAAATCCTACTCATGCTGGAAACGGTTGACCAATCACAATGGAGTGGGCCAGCTGGCCAATCAGAGCAGACTGGGTTTTATCGGGAGGGAGGGGCTTACAGGAGCTACAACCAAGCGTTCCAGACGGAGGCTGAAAAGAGGAGCTGCAGAAAACAGTCTGAGGAAACAGATGTGTTTACTGAACATTAGAGCGTGTAAAACTGTCCAAGTAATAACCCAGATTAAAATTATGATCCTGAATATGAGCATAATAAGTGTCCTTTAATGCAAACCGTGTTAGCAAACACACACAGTTGAAACATCAGAAGATGAGCCAATGTAAAATGGCCGCAATCGGAAGGAAGGTTTCTTACTGCAAAATTATCAAAACTTCAAACAGAATAACTTCACCGTATTTTATCTATACCAGGTCTACAAACTAAATGAAAGTGCTCTTCTGAGTGCAGCACAAATGCATTGGCAGTGAACGAAGGAAAATCTGCAGCCCACATTATCTGTAATGAAAATAAAAAAAGCTGTGAATGGACGTGTTATCGCTAAAGATTTACTAATTCCTGATTTCCTGGTACAAGGGCTTTCACCCTGGCATTTACTACATAATCCTATTAGCACTTAATATCATGAGTTTTTTGGCTGCCATGAACAAAAAAAGGTTCTTTTCACCGGGGCGATGTGCGGTTGGAGGGGAAGTTGGGTGTGAGGGATCACGTCATTAATTATTAAAGTAAGCCCGAAAAAAAACACCCCACGAGTAAACGGATTTAGACCCTTTCTCTGTCTCTAATTACAGGAAATGTGTTTAACTCAACGTGTCTGTGCGGGAGAAGAGTCACCTCTTGTGGAAAAACCTAAATCGACCATTACGAGTGGTCCTCCCTAGGGGTATCACAGCTAACCAAGGTCAGACAGCAACCTTGGTTGTAGCCTTGAGGTAGACCTGATATTCTTTGTGTCAAACTACAAATGTTAACAGTACTGAACTAAGGGTAAAGCAAACAGAAGTTGCTCTATTAGGGCGATGGGTCATCTATCACTTGATTTCTTCTAAATGAGAGGAACACTGATGCTATTAAGTAGGAGAGTTAGCAAGAGTGGTGTAGAGGTTAGCACCGAAAGCTTACGACCGAAAGGTCACATGTTAAGTTGGCCTTGAGCAAGGTACATAATAACCCTAACTGCCCCAGTGCAGCTGCTCAGTAGCCAAAGAACTATAACTACAGTTGTACTACGCATCTTTTGAATAGGACTGTATGTAATCATGCCACGTCTTGCTGAAAATGTCAATTAAAAAACTAAAAAACTCAATGTTTTAGGTAATTTGATACAACCCTAATGAATAAATTGGTGTTGGCTCCTGATGTCTCTCTAACTCAATCCCCAGGAATGAAAAAAGATAACCCTGACCAGAAACCGAATAAGACCTTGAGATCTTGATAACAACCAGGCTGGATCTTGGATGCTCAACAAGTTTACAGGGCATGTTTACTTCCAGTTTAATGCAATTTGTGTAGCTATTCAGTTAGATTAAGTGCTAGACACAAATAAAGTGCTACAGTAGGTTGTGTTACAATTTGTGGACCATACCCACATTCCATTTGTTTTGACATTTGCTGTTTTGAAATGATCTCCACAGTCGCATCTTCAAGAGCAAGGTGTCTATGACTTGTCAAAGTTATTCTCCGGAGCTGAGCGAACGCTGTACAACATGATGATCGGTGTCAGTTAGGTAACACGAGGTGCAAAGTAGTTGATCACGTTGTGTGTGTGTGTGTGTGAGTCAGCGAAAGGTGTCATCTTACCTGCAATAGGTGAGTCGGCTGCGATCAGTGTCGCCCACAGCGTCATCCCCAGAAACACCGCAGGCCGGCGGCCATGGACTCGCATGAGAGCCTCGAGCATCAGCACCAAACCCACAGAGGAGGAGACGACTAAACCTGCCATGGTGCGGCGGCGGCGAGGTCAAGGCATTTCATCCGGTGAGGAAGACAAGACTCGTGGCAAATGTTTGGGTTATTGAGGGTCGAGGTCTGGATTTGGAGTCTTCCCTTCAGTTTAAGGCCCCTCCTTCCATAACATGTGCTCGTCGCAGTGGAGAATGGCTGTGGAAAAACAAAAGAGCAACAGAGTGACTCTCAAAACAAAGCATCCACATCTACCTTTATTACTTGAGCATCACTTCATGAATCAAATATAGACTGAAGTAACCATAACAACATGCTCTACCTGAATGATCCAAATGCATTTATTTGATTATGGTTACATTGCCAATTGCACCAGGGCTGCAACTAAGGATTATTTTCATAAATGATCAATCTGTCGATTATTTTCTCGGTGATCGATTAGTTGTTTGGTTCATAAAATGGTGAAAAATGTCGATCATGTTTCCCAAAACCCCAAATTGATGTTTTGTTTTGTCCACACACCAAAGATATTTAGTTTACTGTCGCATGGGAGCAAAGAAACAGGAAATAGTCGCAGTTAAAAAGCTGAAATCAGAGAATTTTTTCCTCCATAAAAAAAACTTGAACCGATTGATGGATTATCAAAATAGTTGGCGATTCATTCAGCAATGGATTACTAATCGATTAACTCTTGAAGCTCTACAAAGCACACAATACAGGTAGTGGCCATTTCTATTTTTAATTTTATTGTAACTAGACACTTTCTGCTGCATTTGTATAAGTATAATATTTTGCATTGAAATAGAAAAATCCAATTTTTCCTCTATCATACACATAAACAAAAGAACATGCACACAGGTGTGTCTGATGTTTATGTATTGACCCCCCCCCCCAAAAAAATAACTCATTAAATAATGAATGATGGATTATCATCACATCAGATTAACTAAACAAGCTAATTTACCATACAAAGGCTAATAAACATGTAAAACGTGGTGTCCACAGACTACATCACCCCCCTGCTGCCTGTGAGGGTACAGTCAGCATCATCATGACACGGTGAGGTCTCTTGTCCTACATCCCGCCCCGTACCCCCCCTCTCCTCTTCCTCTACGCTCGAGCTTAACGGTCAACCCTAAAGCAACATGATAAATGAGCGTTAAGCTAATAGCAAACACAACAACGGTGATATTTCCCCATAACGAACCCCGATAACCCCATTTCTTCTTCTCCTTCTTCTCCTTCTTCTTCTGCGTTTCCCCCCACAGCCATTCCTGTCAGCCAGCTCATAGCTGCGCATTCAGACTTACCGAAAAAAAAAACCGGAGGGGTGAGTTCAAACTCTGTCAATTTCCTTTGTCTGGGTTACAAAGAAATATCCATGAAATATAATATAATACTGTACTCCGTCGTTAAGCCCCCTCACGTGAGCACCGTGCGTGCCTTTTGAAAAGTTTTGCGTTGTGCGCGAGCTGCGAGCTGGTTTTCCATCTGACCCTCTCTCTCTCCGTCCGGAGGATCGGGGTTTAGCCCCGCCCCCCTCGGCAGATGTGATTAGCTGGTTGTCTGTGAAGACCCGCCACCATTGGCTGCAGCTCTGCTCTGTCAAGGGGGGTGGGGTTTAAAAATAGGCTGGTCCTCCTCGACTGGCGTCTGCGGCTTCCACGGCAACGTCTGCTCCACGCGATGATGGACAGGTTACTGCCAGGCTTTCTATTGGCTGAGCAGAGTTTAGATTCTTTTCATGCGGAAATAAACCACTCTTAAGAGTTAAAAACTCAGCCTTTTGGTCTATTAATTATTTTTTTAGTATGCAGCCAGCGCACTCAAAATGTGACACATGACAACAAGGATGCATACTTCGTTCATACTGAACAGCCAGCTGTTGAGATGTATGACCTGCTGCTTGGTTGCATGTTGTAAACGTCGTGCATGGTGTCCAGGTGTCGGTGGGTGAAAATGAATGGCAGCAGCATTACAGCATCGGCATTACAGCATCACGTCATTGCCAGTTCAGGTACAATATCGATACGTTGGCGCACACCGCCACCTAGTGGCTGTGTGATGTGACTGACAAATAAATCCGTCTGGCTTTTTGAAAAAAACTTCAGGAACCTTCAGCCAATATTGTTTTTTGTGCTAGGGGATCAGTAATATGCCTAAAATAACATCAGATCTGTTGTCAGAAGATCATGTATTGGTTTTAATACAGTAATGATTCCTGCGAAAACATGAAATATAACTATATATAACTAAGTTGAGGTACTTGGAAATATTGTACTTTTTACTAAACTTCAAATGACTGATACACTCTGTCGGTAGTTAGTTTGCAGAGTAAGATTTTACAAAATGTATCCACTATTAAGACAATTTAAAAAAAACTATGTTCACACTGTATATATTCTGTTACATTGTATATATTATTTCTACTTTTTATATTTACTTTGCAGCTGTAAAATGCTGTTGTGGGACTAATTAATGATTATCCTACCTCATCTTGACCAACTCAAATAAAGAACATAAAATGTATTATTTTCAATCTTTTAAAGATGGTTTACAATCTCTTATAAAATCAAAATGACTGTTAAGCACTTTAAAAACTGTATTGTGCATGCATTGTGCTTGGTTCTTTGGATGCAGGAGTTTTCCTTATAATTTTGCAATCTTAAATTGTTTGTTTTTTTAATTCATGTGTATGTATCTCTCCTTTCTCTTACAAGGAAACAGTAGAACATTTATTACTAGTTTCTAGGCCACCTCAACAGGTTGTATACTTGTCGCCAGCGTGGGATCCTCAGGAGAGAGACGATTCCTTCAATACCTCTCAAAAAGTAGAAATCCATTTAGCTTTAAATAGCAAAACGTTACAGTGTCAATCCGCTATGTTACAAAAGGACAGAAAACTGTCTTATCTAGGGAACCACACCAATTGTCGAAATAGTAGTTTGCTCTTCTAATATTGGGTATTTTTCATTTCCTGTTTTATGTATTACAAGAGTAACACACACACACACACACACACACACACACACACACACACACACAGAGAGAGCCGTAGAAGAACGGGACACTGGTGCCGTGACTTAACAGTTTTAATGTAAATCCAAGACAAAGTGTGATTACATTTCTACACATATACAATATGCATATGTGAGCATACAAATTCTCATTAATAACTCGATTCACCTCGGAGACCGAAAAAATGATCAAAAGTAACAGTGAATAACAAGCTATAACATAGTTCACCACAACGCAAGCCCCTTCTCACCCTACAGTTAGTCAAAGAGGACGATTAAAATAGCTATACTCTTCTATTTGACGAAGCCGCTTTTTGCCCGTTGAAATTCCTCCCGTGAAATTTACAATGCTATCATTAGTTTTTTTTTTCCCGAAGCCTAATAATAAAATCCACTCCATTTTTCTACAACGAAAATGATTAAGAGAAGCACACAACATCATAATGGTAACACAAGCGCTTAGTAGCAAGTACTCAACTTGTTAGGAGGTTTTTAATTAATCCTTCTTCTTATTGTCGTTATTATAGTTATTTAAACATTCTATAAAGCCAGTAAAATATCCTCATAACATACTTAATAATATTAATAATATTAGGCTAAGGAAGAGGGTATACATAGAACGCTACGTCAAACAGATTGAAATAATGAGACATCACACCCCGATAAACAGAAAAAGTAAATAAGAAAAAGACAGTTAACAGAGAATTATATTAGGAAAATACTGCAGCACACGATAGCTTTTTATCGACAACGAATGAGATTTTACACCGTCGAGGAACCAACCAGCAATGGACACAAGAGCTGGTCAGGGTTTGATGCTCTCTTAGGTCTTCAGACAAAGCGTGAATCAAGATGGTGCGTCGCTTCTTGTCGACGCACTTCAGCCACACCGGCCTTCAGTCGGACCATGACCTCGAGGTCAAGATGGATACTGTCGTAGTGTGAACGGGCAACGGAGAAAAAAAAGAATCCGCATTTGAACGTAACTTTGGTCTACCACTTTCAGATTCCGTCCATTCGATTTGAAACACTACAAGAATAACCGACTCGTCTACTCGTTCGAGGAGATGCAATCGGGAAATTAGCGGATAAAACGGATAGCGGCCAAATTGGTTTTGGTTGTTGACGTCATTCGTTTGCCATCGCCTGACACCCTGTAATCGGCGATGGCATCAAACCTTGACCACCTCCCCCCCTGAATTCCCCCAAGGAATAGCCAGCATAAAGGAACAGATCTCCCCAACAAAGGTAAAAAAGAAGCCCCCCCCCCCAAAAAAAAATACATATCAGCACGTGATTAATCCACATCTACACCTACTCCTACACCTATTGGTACTTTGGGAAGCAGCTGTGACTTTGCCACAATGACTCTGACGGTTGGTTTGTGTTGCGAGGTGTCTGTCAGTCACCCTCAGGCGAGAGCGTCGTGAGCAAAACTTGGAAGATTTGAGCGTATTAAATAAGAAGAACGCCAGGTTTGCATGTGTGTGTGTTGTGAGAGAGAGAGCGAGACGCTGCCTTATTAATTTTTCTCTCATTTTAATAATGTCAACTTAAAGCTTTAGAGGTATTGTTGTTTGTTTTTTTTCTTTTTCTTTCTAGAAGGCAGCGCTATTAATAATAAAGTCGCTCGATGGGAAGGCTCAGCTCAACAGCACAAAAACAATGTTTTACACTCTACTGCAGAACATTTTGGTAATTGCAAGGTCACTCGATCGACGTTGATGCTCACATTTCTGATTCCAACATCGGTTGTGTGACAGTCGAAGGTGTCATAGACGTCGAGTTACTTCCTTGGGGCTTCTCCGAATTCGATGTCCCATCTGAGAAAACGGTGGTTATTCTCCAAACCCCCTATTCACGAGGACACAGGTGATTTTTGCATTATCTGTTATTTTTTTTGCTGCGGATCAGGTGTATAATTATTGCATGGTGCACACAACAGAGTAGAAATCAAATGAAATGGTCACCCACCGAGGAGAGGGTGCGAAGCCGTTTCCGGGGTCGCAGGGTCACGTCCTATTACATTCATTTTTCGCAGGTGACCGTGGTTTTTTAAAGGTATAGTTGGTGCTTTTTTTTTTTTCTTCTTCTTTTTTGATTAATTCATTTCTAACAGGTCATTCTATCCCATGGCACGCTAATATAAAACAAAACTTTTTTTCTTTTTCCTTTTACAAATTCATTTTTTTTTTCCCCCCGCACAACACCGATAAAGCTACGACACGACGTGAACAACATAAAACATAAACTGTCCTACAAAACAATTTTGGAGAGAGAGGTTAGATAATTACTCATCGTTCAGCCAAGTGTGTCGGGTGATGAAAGCAAAACAAAGCTCCCAAAAAAACAGACAGGCAGGGGTTATGGGGGGGGGGGGGGGGTAAAAAGAACAACAAGACCAAGAAGTTATTGCCCATCTGCTCTAGCAATGGTTGTGTGTAGAGAGGATTGCTTGTACTGTGCTGTGCTGTACATGGTCAATCGGTTTCATTCTTTGGTGGGACGAGTGGCGAAAAGGTCGAAAAAGAGCGTGGCGACACCATCGCCGTGCTGACGAGGCCGGATAAGACAGCAGTGTAAGCATGGGTAAGAACACCAAATTCCCCTCAAACAGTGGAATGTTTCAGTAGTCTGTCTCATAAAACAGAGGAGCCAAAAGATTTCAGTGGAGAAAAAACGAGAAGAAGATCGTCTCCCTAATGCACATGTGCTTAGGCCCCAAATGACCGAGAGGAGAAAATTAAGCAAATCAAATAACAAAGACAACAACAGAATAGAGAAGATGTAACCAGCAACGTACTATGTGAGGCTTTGCATGCTGACTGGGGAGTGGTGAGGGTTTTTTTTGGGGGGGGCAAGTACGAGGATGAAAGACCACTCGCCCTCTAGAGCCCCCCGTTGGATTTACCATCAACTCAACACTTGACTATCATCAGCAGTGTTGCAACACTTCCAAGGAATACTAAATATCACTGTACAACAACCCCGCCCCCCCCCCCCCCCCCCCGCCCCCCCCCCCCCCCCCCCCCCCCCCGCCCATAGGTTACAAAATAGAAATGAGCCTGACATTTAATAAAAACACACACACACACACACACACACACACATCCACAAGAATTATTGCAACAATCTCTAAAAGAAACACAACATGTACTACGGCCATGTCAAACAAAGTTCAAGATAATGTTAAGTTAAAAAACAAAAACAGAGAAAACAAAAGAACCACTTCAAATGCGAGTACAATGGCATACCGTGACGGAGAGGGGGAGGGCCTTCGCTAAGAGTTCTCACGTGCCCACGTTCCAGAGGACAGATGAACATTAGGAGATCATTTCTATCCTCGGCTACGAGAATACATGTTGAAATCAAGCAGCAGACACACAAAGCGACATCCCTATTGGTTCTCTGACGTGTTCCGGGGGGGGGGGGGTCTCCCTTCCGACTGGCGTGGCATCGTCTGTGGTGTATCTGTGGGGGGTTTGTGTGTGTGTGTTTTTTTTCCGAAGACAGATGGACAGTGGCAACAAACCGTCCACGCGGTTCCCTTCCAGGTGTATGCTGCTCGCGGCCTTCTTCCCTCCCTCCTGCTTCTGTCGTCGCACAGCGGCAGCCCTCTGCAAACTCGGCGACACCGAACCCCAAAACGCCACAAATGACTTGCGATTATCTTTGCTTGGAGAAAAACAGAACGGCGACAGCCCCAAAAAATAAACCAATTTCGAATTGCGGGCGCGCATTCAGGCGCGGTAAGTGGCCGCCGCGGCTCCTGCCCGCCGCCCCGGGCTCAGTGTTACTGTCAACCTGCTCAGTGCCAACTTGCTACCATTTTATGTCCCATTTAAGATAGAGAGAGTTCCACCCCGCCCTCCTCCGCACCTCCCTACCTAAATTGACCCCTATGCTTTCCACCGGCCCCTTCGCTCGTGCCTCACACAGTATCCCTCTCAAATGAGCTCCGTCCCGATACACTCTTTGCCGCAGCCAGGCTCCATCTCTGGCCTCAACAGACTCCCCCCCCCCACCTCCCCCCACCTCATGGCAACAATCACTTTCTGTCAGGCCCTTCTTACGGACTAGCTTTTAACCTTAAAAAACCACAAAACGAGATTACCGCCTCTAACGCGCCGCGAACATTGTACTGCAGCTCATTCCCCGTACTGTACATGGAAATCCGAGCTCACGTCTCTGCTCTGTATCGTCGCCATGCATGCATTCCCTTGTGTGATGAAAACGACAACAACAAACTAACAAGTATGTGCCAAACTAAAAGCCAGGTGTCGGCTTTTTACAGCTACAGCCGTACTGTACATTTGTCATATTTACACTACAATATCCAGAGTGGACGTCACAAGAATTTTTCTATCTACGACTTTGGTAAGTGTCCCAGGCAAGTTATCCCATCATGCACACATCGTGAAATGGCTCAGCGTGATACCAACTCTTGACCTTGATCTCCGTCATCCCGCGGTTGGCCGTCTTCTGACGGCGAGAGAAAACAGCAAGGGGGCGCTCTGAGCCTACACCTGGAAGAGAAGAGCTACAACTGCCCCCCCCCCCCGACGACGACGAGGGTGACGAGGAGGAGGCGGAGGATGTCCGACCAGGGAAAGCGCGTCTCTCTAAGTATAGCTAAAGTCTCTTGTGGCTTTTCAGGATCCAAGCCAAGTAAACTGTGTTGTTTTATCTGTAAGGCACTACGAGGGAACAACGATCAAAGGGACTAAAGACTGAGGAGGGGTTCTGAGGAATCGGACCGCACACGCATGGCTGACAGTAGCACACACAGACAATCACGTTGTACATGCCTATGTTATTATAACCACTTTGTGCAATCACATTGAAAAAAGAGAGGAACAAATATAAATCTATTGGTATCAGGGGGGAAAAAACAAAAACAAAAACCCAAACAAACCAACTGGTGCTGACTGCTACATTCTAAGAACGGGGCCCAGCTAAGACACGCAGCTAAAACTGAAGAATCATCGAAACGGTGAAACAAAAAGGAGAATAAAATAAAATATCTATAAATACACTAAAAAGTTTGTCTGTCTTCTGTTGGTTATATTTCCAGAAGCCTCCTTGACTGGAGAAGGTGGAGTGGGGGGTGGGGGGGGGGATGCCTTTCGTTTCTCCCCACGCCATGAATGATTTGGAAATATTAAGACAGTTCAAGGCCATCAATATTTTTTTTTTTTTTTTCTTTGAAGAGCAGCAGGTTTCCGTATTTCACCTTCTCCCAGGTCTCTTGGGATTTCCAGACTTCCAGTCAGTAACCCCTGTTCAACAGTCACTTCCCTAATGTAAGAGGGGAAAACAAAAGAAAAACGAAAATCTCCACTTGTCCCAAAAGGCCTCGTTCAGAGCCTCCCCGGGAAACTAAGGAGACATTATCCTTCCTCGTGAAATAAAGCGAAGAACAGACTAAATAAAAAGCAAAAAGACTGGCCCTTTCAGGAAGGAGAAGAAGAAAAACAAGACGCAAAGAAAACATCTCCAACTGTAGCCCCCCCCTCTAAAAATGCAACCCCCGTCGTTCCTTTCCAGAGACGCTGTGAATCTTTGTTCCTTTCTTTTTCTCTCTGTCGACATATCTTCAAGTTTCATGTGAAGTTTCATGAGGATTGCATGTTCCTCCGTCTCTGTTTATGTCTTGAGGTTGAGGAGAGGATGTTTGGGACGTGGACACGGGTTCAGGGGCGGGTTGGGTCCGGGGGGGGGGGAAGCAGCAGTGCTGGGTCAGGCTCTCCAGTGACAGTCAGTGTCTTCTCTTAGAGGTAAGGGTATTGGTTGACCTTGGTGGGGCTCAGCGGGTATCCAGTGTAGACAGTGGAGGCGGGCGAGGCGCTGATGTAGGCCTGGTGGGCAAACTGGGCCTGGTACTGGTGGCTGTGGTGGAGGGTGGGCGAGGGCAACACGCGGTGGCCCATGCTGACCGGGACCTGGTGGACGATGCCCGGCGGGTAGCTCCCGTGCTGGACCGCGTGGCGGGCCGTGCCCTGCGACGCCACCAGGTGGGCCACCGTGCCCGAGGAGCCCAGGGCAGCCGGGGCCGTGTAGGTGTAGAGGTGCGGCTGGCTGGGCAGGTGCGTGGCGGCCAGGTGCGGGTGGACGTTGCCCGCGTGATGGGAGGGGCTGCTGTGATGGAAGGAGTACGGGGCCTGGGTGGCGATGGTGGGCGTGATGTAGGCCTGCTGGCGCCGATGAGCTCCGTTTCGCTCTGCTACCATGTGCTGCTGGGCCTGGAGGAGGGGAAACGACAGACATTCAGACGGCGGAAAATGAATCTACTCTCCAAAAAAAATGTTCCCGAGGTTTGTTTACGCACACGTCCCCCCCCTTTTTTGTCCGTACCTGGCTGAGATTGAGAGGCTGCTGCTGGAGGTGGTGTGGCCCTGAGCGCTGCTGTCGGTACGACACGCCTCCAGTGACGCCGCCCGGTATGTGATTGTTTCCAGACACCACTCCGTTGGAGGATTTGAACTTGTAAGCTGAATTTTGATGGTTCATTGCATCTGCACAGGAGAAGGGATACAGACCTGGTTGATTGGGAAGAAGCAGCTTTAATACCACCAAACGACGAGACACTTACGAGCTCATGCACGAGGCAGTTTTTAAGGTAAGGAGAGAGTCGGGGTCCTTTACCTGGCATCAGGCGCTCACAGTCAATCGGGATCTCGCTGTTCTGCGTTTTGAGAGGGGGGATGATGATGGTGCGGGGGTTCCCGTTGTTGTAGTTGTCCAGTATGGTGGTCTTTGTGTCGTAGCTGTTGTTGTTGGGGCGCCGGGACTCCACCGTGTAGGGGCTGTTGTTGCTGGAGCAGTCCGAGTCCGGCGAATCGTGCACCGTCACGCAGCTGATGACATTCTTCCTCTGCTTGGAGGATGAGCTGGAGGGAACAGGAGACAGAGTTACTGAGGATGCCAAATCAATTCCCACGACAACGAAACCGGTTTATATTTTTGACGACGTATGTAATCATTTGTACATTGTTTTGACCACATGTCCTGCAGACAAGCCAAAGATCACAGAACAAACAAGATGAGAGAGAGTTGGCCTCTTATCTTTGTTGGTGGGGGGTGGGGGACATATCTTTGTCCTGAGTCAAAACAGATGCACGCCATGTTTTTGAAAAGTCTCTAATAGCCTTTATCTTGGCTGATCTAAGTCTGCAAGCAGCTTGATGTAGTTATTATGGACGTTTGAACTGCAATGACGAGCCTGCGAATCGCTTACATAAGTAGCAGATCGTGGTAAAATGACACTGATGAGCTCAAGGACCAACAAAGTTCTCAAGGACAAACAAACCCAAGAACTGACCTTTTCTTTTGTTTGTGGTCATCCTCCTCATCTGTGTCGCTGCTGATGGTGATGATGCTGACTGCGGGGCTGGGCGTGTCGGGGATGATGATGGTCTGTCTGGGGACGTGGTGCTGGTGCTGATGGTCGCGGGTGGTGCTGGAGGCCTGCTCTGCTTCGCCGGCCCCCCACCCGCCGCCGCCGCTGCCGCCACACAGCAGTGGGGGCGGACAGTTGGGGGCCGAGCCGTTCTGTAGCACGGCGCAACGCGGGGGCGTGTTCTCCTTCACCCTCTTGGAGCGCTGCGGGGACAGCACGGCCTGGGAGGATGACACCTCGTAGGCCGACATGTTCCTGATAGACAGACAGAGATCGGGTGAGATGAGGCATCGTGATCTTATTGGTCTGATCTTCAGCTGCCAGGACCGATGATTTGTTGTAAATCGAAAGCCGATGTTTTAAGACAGACCTGGCAGACATCTGGTGCTGTTTGCTCTTTTTGGAAGAGGAGTTGTTATTGGTCGAGTGCTGCCTCATGACATGTGCCACTCCCACATTAAGCGTCGGGTTGGATGGGAGCGTGACGTGGCCGGCCAGCAAGGCTGGCTGCTGCATGATGGGATTATAATGGCTTCCATGAGGGTGGGAATTCCTGTGATACAACACAGATTTACGTTACCACACACACACACACAAAAAGACAAACCTGTGAGGAATCAACGCATTGAATACACTGGATTGGATCTAACATCAAATCCAACATTTGCAGGGAATGGGCTGAGGACACATTGAGTATTTCCCACAGACGCCAGTCGGTGGCAGCAGCTAACTTTTCTAAAGAAATCCAAAGGCAGGAGAGGGAGAGAGAGAGAGAGAGAGAGAGAGAGAGAGAGAGAGAGAGAGCAAAGAGGGAGGGCAGAGGAGCTGACACCAGCAGCTGTGGAGCGATAGCTCTGCAGAGGAAGTGCGACACTTTTCCATCGTCTCTCAGAGGACAACGGAGCTGCCACTGGCCTGGAGGGGAGGGGGGGGGGGGTGTCTGGTCACAGATGGACAGCTCTGAAGCGTACGTGGCCCCGGCAGCAGCCCCTCTGCACAAACACAGTATATACCTGCAGTTTGCCCTCTCCCATCTATCCGCCCATTTATTAAGTCATCGCCTTGACAGGCCACACTCACCATGATGTCTCCACATATACATACATCCCATTTCCCTGAGGTAAATCTGCTCTTATAAAAAGCCCCAGTGTTCATGCGGGGACTGTGATTTATTGAAGATGGAGGGACAAGCTGTCAGGGGGGTATGGACTCGTCGGTCAATCAGTCCTACGTCATGCCATCTTCCTATAGCACATTTTGACCTATAAAGGCCATAAAACCACCGCTGGCCCCTTTGAAATCTATTTATCTGACAGACTGCGGACTACCACCGCCACACACTGACTGGATTATGCGACGTTGATTTACAAAGTGCTTTGATTTTTGCCGCTTTTCAAATCACACGCTGCAACCTTTTAGAATTATTTATCCGGCTACATCTTGTGTAAAAGAACGGTGGATCCAACAAACGTCGGGCCGCAATATTCAATATTCATCAATCGGTGAATCAGTTCCCACCCAGCAAATAATTGTTGAAAAGAGATTGAAAAGACATTGAAAAGACGACTTTGCCTACGTCCAAAACCACATCTAGAATTAGTTAAAAAGTCAAAAGTGAAAAGCCATCTTTTTCTGGTCTCGATAAAGTCTCTAACCTACTCTAGCCCAATTTTCAACAACTATTTTAGTGCTAAATTAAGGCTATGATGGACCGACCAGATTTCGCCCCAGAAAACAACAACTTCCTAATGACTTCTGGTGTTTGGCAGGGTATAAAACTGTCGGGGAGGACTGTCGGAGAACGAAACGAAAAAAAAAAAAAAAAGAGTCAAAGTCAAAACGCAGCGTTGTTCACCTCCAGTTGGCGAGAGGCTGTGTGCTGCTCATGGAGTCCGGGATGACAGTGGCATGCTGGACCGAGGTGTGGGTGAGCTGCTGCCAGGCTGGAGGCAGCAGGATCTGCTGGGTGCCGCTGGGCCAGGCCTGCTGGGGAGGAAGGACAACACAGGGTGCGGGACAGACGAAAAGCAAGAAGAGAGAGGGACAAGGAATAGAGATTGAAAAAGGGACATCAAGAGGAGGGGACACACAAAAAAACTGTTTCCACAGGACAGCAAAGATATCCATGAGGGTTTTTTTCCCCCAGAACTTTTATATCAAACGTTATTAATGTGCGTGAAGAAAAGGAAAATCATTGAACCTGGCTGATTAGTTTGAGGGTGTTGTGATAAATGAATGTATCTTTTTCAAAAGTGCATAACAGCTGGGTTTAAACTTGCTCGTGGGCATGCAAAACAAAACTCTGCCGGCTTCAAGGAGACATCCATCGACAAAAGAGATAAGACCAGGACTTAATAAAGATGTAAAGCAGCTCCTTTCTTTGTGCGCTTGTGTATGAGTGACTGAGCCCTACAGCTGTGTGTGTGTGTGTGTGTGTGTGTGTGCCTGCGAGCAACTGTGATTATGCGTTTGACTCAAATCAACCTATGTTCTAATTAAATTCATCGGCCTATTCAAGCTGCTTTGAAAGGAGCTACTTTGTATTTCTGACGCGGGAGGAGTATCAGGCATAATATGCCCAAGATGTGCTAAGATGAGTGTGTGCGTGCGTGTGCGTGCGTGCGTGTGTGTGTGTGTGTGCGTGTGCAACCCTAATAGTTTAATGCAGCTCTATTGATTAGCACTTTAATGTCAGGGCTAATGAATTGTTCCTTTAATACCATTTGCACATCTATTTACAACGGCATCAGTATGTGCCGCGACGTACATGTTTAGGGAAAGGAAGGGAGGGAAAGAAAGAGAGAGAGAGAGAGAGAGAGAGTGAAAGAGGCCCCACACAAAACGAAAAGCAGAAGGTTTGTGCATGTGGTAAAGTAGCGTTATATTTGCCTTATCTTTATCTTAACCTTCACCTTTATTTTCATATATTTGCTTTGCTCAATCTGGTCCGTAGGCTTGTGGACGTTGAATTGTTTTTGTGTGAGGTTGAAAGCCCAAAGCAGCCGACCCTGTATAGTTGAAGTGCTGCGGGGGGGGGGGGGGGGGGGGGGGGGGGGGTTTAGCTGCAGGCCAGCAGAGCTGCCTCGTCCACGCGCTGATGACAGACATCTCTAATGGAACATTCTGGAGCTTGGAGATGTTCTTTACATCTAAGAACACGTCCGAGGGCCTTTTATCAACATGCCATTAGGAGTCACTAATACATCCATCCGTCTCCTGCGCCTCCTCCTGCTGCCTCTATCACCGTTCCTGGCACTCTGCACGCCCCTCTCACGAGGCGTCTGCGTTGTGTAACCAGCCTGTCTGCCCTGAAATGGCAACCCAGTCGAGAGGGGCCGTTTTTCTTTCTTCTCGGAACCTACACCGTCACTATCAGTGGCCCACTGCCTCCCGCCTCGACCTACACTCCCTGGGTGAAAACCCCTTTTGTCACCTCGGGGCTTTGAAAGCCCCGGCTCTCACTCCCCAATTGTTTCCACATTTTCTGCATTCCTGCACCAGATAAAGGTCCTGCTGGTTTTTCCCGGCCTCCCTTGCCCCGGAGCCTCCTTCCCTCCGCTCCCTCTCTCGGCACACCCAAGGAGCTCAAGGGGGAAACCTGCATGGGTCCGAGGTGCAGGAGGGGTGACGGTGATCAGTGGGCGGGCGAGGGCACAGGTGGGGAGGATGCAGGGAAAGAGGCAAACAATGCCTTCGGCCGGGCCTGTGAGACCTCCCACAGTAAAGTAATAAACACACACACACACTTATTAGTTGCGCAGCTCCCTGGTCTATACAAACCCTCCGCTTATACAGTACGTTAACTAGTGCCCTGGTTTTTGTTTTACACATGTGCAGACAGAGGTTTCCCGCGAACACCTGCAGAACAAACTTGATATATCAATTAATTTAATTTGAGTTTTGTCAAGTTTTTTTTCCCCCAAGAAGGCAGATGTCTTCGCTTTCCTTCGACAGCTACATCACGTCAACGAATCCGGTGATGTTGTGCGTTATCTAGTAATGCGGAGCCTCGTCTGAGCTTCCACCCCTGACCTTCCAGGATTCTCTAAGGCCTGTAATTTGGAGCGCCTGACTTGGAAACAGCCCTGGAGCTAATCACCATTTGGTATCTGACAGATTAACCCGCCATAGAAATACAGCTGTGTACGCACACGCACACGCACGCACGCACGCACACACACACACACACACACACACACACACACACACACACACACACACACACAGAGAGCCCTTGCTTCCTGCCTGCCTACTGCATGATTAACTGGAGATAAGGGAGCACTTCAAAAACCCCATGGATTCTCAGGGATATTTAAAGCCTGCATGGAAATTTCCATAGGGAAAGAGACGGTGTGGCAATGGAAGTGTTCTAACGTGTGTGTGTGTGTGTGTGTGTGTGTGTTTGTGTGTGAGTGTGTGTGTGTGTGCGTGTGTGCGGAGGGAGCGATGCACAGTCACTCTCCGTTATTTCCAACAACCGTGTATTAGCAGCTAAAGCTCCGGCTCCACTGTGCATGCAGGCTCCGGTGAAGGCCTTCTCTCTCTGTGTGTGTGTGAGAGGCTCCTGCCTTTGTGTGCATCAGACCGTGGCAGCCTCAGCCTCCAGGAGAGCGGGGCGGCGGCAGCGAGGGCGAGAGAGAGTACGAGGAGAGAGAAAGGCAGGGAGCAGTGCAGAGAGGAGCGCCGAGGAAGAAAAAAGCAGCTGCCAGCAGGAGCAGGGTCACGAACACGGAGTAATTTCCAGCCTCCATTGATAGACGCTATTCTTAGTGAAGGCTCATAAAAAAAAGGGGGGAAAAAGCATGTAGAGAGCCTTGTTTTGATGTGATCAGTTCCAAGTTGCACAGGCAGTGTTATTGTTGAGACCCGCCAAACTCTTATTAGTTTTCTCCGCGTTCTCTGGTAAATCTTTCCTACCTGTGTGAGCAGACCAGGTTGGATCTGCAGGGGCTGGGCACCAGGGGCCTGCGTCACTATGGGAACGGCGTTCTCCATCCGCACAGAGTAACCGGTGTGCTTGGAAGGGGACGCCTGCAGCCCTGTGCACAAAAACGAAGAGCACACGAACAGGGGAAGTCAACGAATAAGCACGGCGGCACCCTCCACAGCTGCCCGCTTACACAAACAGCATCACGCCGCATCTGCAAACCTCCACATTTAAAACGGGTTTGTGATGCGCGAGGTGATTTATCTGCATTCAACAGATGTCAAAACCCCCTTTCTGCTCAACGTTCAAATATAGCAATGCCACTGTGAAAAACAAACAACAGTAGTCATGGCAATAGTATAAAAATAGTTAAGAATAAATAAACTAATAAAAGAATGCCTCCCAGTGCAAACACAGAGGCGACATAAGGGGTGTGATTAAGCCTTTGAAAAAAAAAAAAAAATACAATACATTTCCTTTCAAACTGCCGAATCAACTTATCGTTAAATCTGTTTGTCTCTGTTTGTCTGGTGATAGGCTAAAGCTTCAAATCAAAAAGACAAACAGCAAGAAAACAAAAAAAAGAAGTAGGGCGTCTGGGCACAGACGCAGAACTAACACAGCTTAGAATCCCGTATTTATGGTGTCAGACAAGTGCTTAAAGCAAAGGCTGGTCTTAGGCTTTGAACACATTTGTCGTTGTATTGTATTTTCTCCTCATATCACAGCTTGTTCTGTCGCAGGTGCCCTCGGCTACGATCCTCGTGTTTTGCACATCTCGTCCTATCCATTTGGGCTAGCGCGCACCGACTCGTCAGCAGCCCTCCTTACCTTGGAAGCCAGGCGGGCAGACGATGAGCGCCTGCTGGAAGGGGTCGGGCCGGGCGGCACAGAGCTGAGGCGCTCCCGGCTGCATGGGCATGCTCCTCTGGGCCACGGCTGCCATGGAGGCAGCTGAGGGCTGGTAGAGTGCAGATTGGTAGTTTAGTATGGAGACATCGGGACTTGCAAAGGAAAGGGTGGCATTGTTGGTGGAGGAGGGAGCCAGGTTGGTGGCCTAAAGGAATGACGGGACCAAAATAAAAAGTCATGAGAGTGGAGGTAGTGATGGGGGGGCGGGGAGGACAGGGGATGGAAGTATTCCAATGAGGGGAGGGCTGACTAGCAGGCAGGGTGAAAGAACAGAAAATAACAGCATCTGATAGATACGAAACAACCGCAGGGACGGTAGCAGGGCATCCATCATTGACGAGAGCCGATGAGTGAGGAAATTGGACGGCTGATTCGAACATGTCTTAAAATATGCACATTGTTGATTTGATTAATTAGAGGGAAGAGACGGAATGTGAGGAGAGATGCAATCAATGCTATAATTCTTAGAATAATCAATCATAAATGAGCAAAATGCCACCGGAGCAAATTTAGACTGAAGATTTTGATCATTGTCTATGAGTTACAGTGTCTACTGACTGTAGAATGATGCAACTCTGGGCAGGAAATGTAAACTTCAGTGACAATATACTGGATATGAATTTATTGACGCTTTATACGTCTCGCTGCACTATTTAGAAGCAATTCATGACAGCAACACACACCTTTCCCCCTATTATCACACTTAAACAAGCTTTAAAGACACACGGAGATCATATTATATTATCCCACTGAGTGTTACAGAAATGAGTCACATATTAATGAGCTGCGGCGAAATGTGATGTCAAAGCTTCACATATCTCGGCTCCGAATCGATACGCACGACAGGAGCAATATTTCACAGCCGACAGTCTATCCTATAACTACGTACGCTTTGGTAACTGCGGCATGTCTTGACCATTAATAAGACATGTGGAATGCTGAGGAAGACATGCCCGGGGAACATCCCAGAGACAAACAGATGCTTTTAAGAGACACCGTTTGCGCGGCATCGCGAGTAGTACTCGCGTTGCCGTCTAATTTTAGCCCTTTCAGTAAGCGCGGGGGGGAAACGCAGAGACGGCGCTTTCATTTTTCATTTGCCCTCTTAAGCGTGTTCAATGAACACCAGGGGAGGAAGCATAATCAATACGGCTCTGTGGCATTCATCATGCACAAGTACAAGAAGCAGCAAAAAATACATGCTAAAGATGCATTCCAGCGAATCACGCTGAATAAATCACTGACTTAAGTCTGTCTATATGCTCCGAGAGCCGGGCGCAGAAAAGACAAGCCGAGGGAACACTAATCCATTTAAATCACGGCAAGATGGGGAATTTTGTCGCATGCTGCACAGCGTGAGCTGGCTCGATATAGTTGATGATAAAGAACTCCCAAAAATAAAGGGGGGGGGGGGGGGGGGGGGGGGGGGGGGGGGGGGGGGGGTTGAGAGAGCAGGGGCTGTAACTGAGCGCAATCTGGAAAACCCTCGCGACCCGACGCTCAGTGATTCCAGGCAGTCGGCGAAAAGAAGTCAGCAGTTTCGATTCACAGACCGGGCGCGAGCGAAGCGGCAGAGCGCCACAGGCTCAACCCAGAGAAACGGGGGGAAAGGAAAGGAGAAGGGAAAAAAAAGACAGAAGAGGAGGACAGGAGGGAGAGGAAGGGAAAAAGAGAGGAAGCCTGTTACAGGGATTCTTAAGGCCTGAAAGCCCCCAGAATGCAAGGCAAGCAGGAAGTAGGGGCTTGTCATGTGTGTAATCAGCACTTTGTGACAATCCCACAGGACCTGGGGCACAGACAGAAATGCGGGCAGACAGATAAAAAAAAGAAAAGAAAAGTACATGCACCAAGGCAGAGAGGCAGGCATGTAGCATGGAAACCTGCAGACAGACGGGAAGGACGGATGGGAACAAAATAGAACAAAGGGGCAAATAGCTGCGCGTGGCCTGCTCAGATGTTGAACCACCGACGTTCGGGTGTTTTTGATTGAGACACCATTTGACATGCTTTGTGAGTTTGTGTCTCTGCTTTAATTATCCAGTGTGACACATTCTATATTTTGTCAGAATGCTATTATTTTGAAAGTCACAGAAAGAATACCTCGCATAAAGTACACTTATTTTCCTGTACTTTTACATTTGTCATGTAAGTGATACATTTTCCAGCGTGCCAAATTGTCCCCATCATTTTCTTCCGCATCTTGGAAACGCAGCAAACCGTAGCTCAAGTAATTTACATGCCCTCATCCGACAGCAGAGAAGTTCATTATCAGGGGTTGCCTTGTAGCATACTGATGAATGAGGGGGTCCATTTCTCTTTCTCAGATCTACCTGGCTGTGCACAGTGTTCAGCTGGTTGTTGAAGGTCATGGTGAGGTTAGTGGAGGTGCTGGGGGCCACGTGGGTGATAAAGGGCGTCTTGCTCTGGTTGACCGCGTCGTACATGTTGACACGGCGCTTGCAGATCTCCATGTTTTGGAAGCATGACTTCACACTGCACAGAGAGAGAGAGAGAGAGAGAGAGAGAGAGAGCGAGGGGGAGACAGGGGAGGATTGAGTACTGAGTCTTATGACAGTGGCAGATGTCGCCCCACTGTTCAAAATGATAATTATGCAAAACAACCGACGACGGAGCTGAGCTGAGGCTCGTACTGTGTGCTGTGGGGGAAATCGAGGAGATGGGACATGGTCACAAAGGGGTGGTTGAGCGTCTCGATGGGGGTGATCCTCTTGTCCGCGTCGATGGTCAGCATCTTGGTCAACAAATCGATGAACTCCCTCCGGTCGGCCTTCTCCGCCAGCATGTCGCTGCCCTCCAGATCCGACGTCATGTTCACCTGGACGCGTGGAAACAAAACACGGGATTATGAACGGCTGACTGAGCACTGAAGGTCTCCGATGTTTGTACAGACGACAGAGAGAGAGAGAGAGAGAGAGAGAGAAAAAAAATCTCTCCCGCAGTTCATTCCCATGGAGAGATCTATTAATACTCACAAGGCCTCATCAGTTAGGGTGTCAGTTTGTGCGTTACAGAGCCCAGTGATAACCTTGCACCTTAGTGACATTATGAACATTTGCACTGGTATTCATAGCGCCACTTGAAATATCTCCTGGCGCCTTCGCCGAGATTTTTTATCTATTCCTAAGATGTGAACGCAAACAAAAAAACACGAACCCCATAAACGCTGCCATTAGCTAGTCGTAAAAAAAAAAAAAAAAGGGAAACGAACCCTCTCACATAGCACACCGTTTTTTTAGGCTGACATGAGACAACTTAACCTAAATATGTTCTGAGGCAGCCGACTTCGTGTTGCTTCATCCGAATTTAAACACTGCAGCTCAAGTTGTGGATACACACTAGGAAAGGAAGCAGATGTTTGCTTTAATGCAAATGTACACAGCCGGCAGGAATTAATTCGGCGGACAGGGAGCTAATTCTGGGGCCTGGGTTTTTACTTTTGGGTGTGTCGTGGGGACGAGAAGGGAATGAATGTAACGAAGGAAGCGGGACAAGGTCGTGATATAGCCTGTCTGGGTTTAAGCGAACGAGCAGATTGTCAGGCAATGCAAGGACGCGGAGACGGGGACGGCGGCAACAAACAGGCAGCCTTGTTTATTGTGACTGCCACGCGGAGGTAGCGGGCCTGTTTTTCATAAGGGACGCAGCGCTTATCTGTAGGCCTGCTCCAGGGGCTATCAGATGTGCTGCCAGTCAACGCCGCAAATCTGATTACATTTCCCTTCTCCACGCAGGTTATTCGGGCTCTGTAACCGTTCCTCCCCTGCTCGCCATCTCCGCCGGCCGCGATAAAGGAATAATCTGCGGAATGAGGCGAAAAAAATAATCACATTGTCCTCTGCTAGTGGAAGAGATGACTTTGGGAAATGCACACAGCTCGGTGGCACGTGCACAGCTCGTTGCCACCATAACCAAGCGGTGTATAATAAGAAGCCCGAAGAGTCCAAACCAGTTCGCTTTCATCGGCTTAATTTAAAGTATGTGACCTCGCTGGAGAGAAACGATACTCTTCGCGCTCCGGTGACGGAGAGAGGCAACATTTTAAAGCGCATTACCAAACGATTCAATGAAACTGGCCAATAGAAAAAAACACAGGGGCTCCAAACATGGTCGGCCTCGCGTGGCCTTGCATGTCAACCGGCCGTTCACGGAGCCACATGGGCGTCGCGGGCAGCACCGGCATGCCACTGTGGAGCGGAGGGGCAGGGGACGGCGGCTGTCGAGCGGTGGGACGGATCGGGGCCGCACCTCGGTTAGACGCGGAGCTATGGACGCGCAGGACGCCGGCCCGTCGTCTCCACAGCGACAACATGTGCACATCTCACCCGTAAACTTTATTCTCCCAAGTAGGAGCAGAGGTAGAAGAAAGGAAGAGTGTGTGAGTGTGAGTGTGCGTAATGAGAGGAAGACAAAGTGCAGAACATGGCGCTCCTCCTGCCGTGGCGTCTCGCCCATCGGTGGACCTATATCGAAGGATCGCAGATCAAAGCCAATCCATTTTTCAGGGCGGTTCCAGCCCCCCTTCCGTCTCCGTCGGGCCCCCAGCGGGGTCCTGAATTTGCTGCGAGTTGGTCTCTGATTCGCTCAAATTGGATATACTTGTGACTAAAGCCTCCCCACGTTTCCCACGACTGAAAAAAACGGGGGTTCATTATCTCTTTCTGGCACCCAGCCCCCCTTCTGTCTTGCAGGGCCTTCAGCTATATCATCCATTATACACGCGGAGACAGATGTCCACCAGGCGGACGTGTTTATGCGGTCAGGACAGTGAGATGGGGGCGAAATAGGCAGCTCTTCCTCCCACATTAGGCCTGTGTGCAGCGCTGCCGTATCTCCTCTGTGTTTTCGTAGTGAGACGAGTCTGGCTGCAACCGCGAGGGGAAGATGGGACACAGAGCTTGAAGCGTAGGAGACAGAGATGACCCAGGGGATATCATACCAGTGCAGGTTGGTTTCATTAAACTCTGTGTGTGTGAGTGTGTGTGTGTGTGTGTGTGTGTGTGTGTGTGTGTGTGTTAACTGTAATTTTAACAAAAACCCATGCAGCCGACAGCATGTTATTCCAGACAGGCATGACAGCAGCCCTGGGCGCAAACTGGACAACCATAATTGTCTCCATAACTTAAGTAGTTACGTGTGCTGCATATCCACATAGACAGTTTCCCGACAGAGGCTTGCTGCTGCTGCTGCTGCCGCCGCCGCTGGATTTGCACCGAGATGACCGCGCTCCAAAAAGAAATAATTCACCTGCTTAGAGCTTATCTCATGGCTCGTCCTTTTTTTCTTTTTTTTTCAGAGGCAGAATCGAGGAGCCGAGCGTGACGACAACGGAGTGCTGTTAGAAGATCCGAAGGGACCCAGAGGAAAAACACTGTAATTTTCCATCACCGCTGCCGCATCTGCCAGCACAACCAGTCTTTTGGCCGAGTGAGGGTGGACAAAACAACACTCGCTATCGTCTCACTGTCAGGCACGTCCTATCAAAATGTCACGGCTGCACGTGAACTTTCCCACCGCGGAGAGATGACTTCACGCCGAGTCGCGGAGGAAAATGACATTGGACGTAGGCAGAGTTCAGTGGCAGCGCTTCTCCATATATATATATATATATATATATATACACATAAGTGTGCTATATAAGTCTCACTTCCTGGGATTATGTAATGTCTCCTCAAAAACAGGTGACATGCAGGGCTGGGGGGACAGAGGGGCTTTAACCAGCTGAGTCATGCAGAGCCGCTCTGAAAAACTGGTAAGGACCCTTCTGGAATGTGTGCATGTACGTGTGCCTCTCTCTCTTTCTATGTGTGTGTGTGTGTGTGGAGGGAGAACAACGTTTTGTTTCCCTGCCCTCTACACGCTTACATGCACCGCAGATGTACAACGTGCAGACGCAGCCACAACACTCATACCGGCTTAAATGAGAAAAGCAAACTAGCACGTATCAAACTAGTAAACCAGCCTCACCACATGTTGGGCTCAAATGTCCGCCTGTGACTTATTAGATAGCGGTTAAGGGAAAATGAAGAGCAGAGGCGGAATGGAGGAGGAGGGGCTTAAATTCAGCGAAACAGCTGCTTTTATTTCGCTCGGCACAAATTCTATACGGCAGCAGCGCTCACGCCGCATCTGGAGCTTGGAGCCTTGGAAGGATAAATATTTTAAAAAAGGACTTCAAATATTTGATGGATAATTCTCGGGGTGTGATGGATCAAACTGGCCGGGGATCTGAGTGGCCCCGGCAGAGGAAGCTTCAAATCCGAGACAGGCAGATGTGGGGGGGGGGGAAGGGGGGACGACGACGACATCCATCGTCTTATTCGTAGGAAGGGAAGAGTCGTGTTTTGAGATGCTTAAAACAAGCCTACCTGCGCCATGTCATCCAAACAGTTGAAGATGTACTTGCGGGCCTCCTTGGACTTGATCCCTGTTTCGCCCTCGTGGTCCTCCTGAGTCTGTGGGAGACAAGAAGCAGATGTTCATCTCAACTCCCATCGCACTTCCCGTCTGGAAACACACTATTTACATTTGTGCTCATTACGGCCCCTTGTTGTTGATGTGCAGCAGGACTTGGCTTGCCCTTTGAGCAACCCCGGGGTAACACACAAACACACTCTGTCGGCCATCTACAAACACAGACCATGGGAAAGAAATGCACCATACACTTCTCCATGATGCATATTGTGAGTCATACTTCCAAAAACAATGCACTGAATGTCATTGTATGAAAAAAAATTAACTACTGTAATAATAATGTTTAGTGCAGAACTGTAATAATGAAAAGAATTAAGCTCTGCAGGTTTTCCCTGACAACTGCTTAAAGCCTGTGGGCAGCTGACTTGAAGGAATGTACGCTATGTCCTCTGTATGTCTTCATCTAAAGGCCAGTCATCGTCATCATCACCATCGGTTGCTGTCATTGTGGAATGTTCATGAGGTTCATAAGCAATCTGTACTGCAGGCTAGTCCTTGGCAGAGGCAGAGCAGACAAAGGCAAAAGGAAAACTGCTGTACCCTACGGAGACCTCAGTGGGCAAATTTAACCGTGCGACACAAGAAGTTTAAGTTAATCCGGGTATAAAAGAAAAAGGGAAGGAGTGGACCTCCTCATTGGGTGGCCTAGATAGAGGGGGCAGTCGAAGGAGGGGGGGGTTAGAGCAGACGCCCTCTGAGCTGGATTCACCAGGCTGGGTTTTCATTTGCCAAATCCCCTTGCACGGATCCATTTTGCTCTGATTATCCTCTGACTTTGTTTATAGCCAGAAATAGGGCTGCTAGTGGCTCGCAGAGTGCAAACAGAGTTTCTGGAACATTAACATCAGCTTTTGCTGGGAGAGAAAAAAAAAAAAGTCTTCTCGATGCTTCCAGCTGGGCATCTTTGTGACCTGTGGACGCGTCTGCGTCATTCCAGCCGTACCTTCAGTCTCCAGAGGGGATAGGTGGAATCCGGGTCCCTGTTGAAGAACCTGGTGGTCTTCGTGCCTGCGCTCAGCAGATACTCCGCGGGCAGACCCTGTGTCTGTGAGATGTACCGGATCTGCATGACAAAAAAAAAATATGCAGTTACATCACATGCAAGATTTTAACCATAGTTTGCATTTGATTAGGAGTGGACTGGGAATCTGCTCTTTCTCAGAAAGGCTAAAACTTTAAGAAGGATGTTCTTTTGGCAGTCTGAAGATCTAGGCTGACATTAACTAATCCAAACTTATCTGGCGGAAATATGCACAGCACCCAAACATGACCTCAGCTCAACAGTCTGAGATTGATTTTGAGACTTGCAAATGAGACACTTTGCTCAAGTTTTCAGGCCTGTGAAAAAAACAAAACAAAATCAGGCAGGCTTGTTCAGTGATGGAGCGCAACTTGCTCAAGGTTTTCCCACCGAGCCTCGGCTGACTGATGGAGAGCTGGGAACGCGGCGGTGTCTTGCTCTGGAGCACAGGGGCTGCGCTAATTGGACAAGTGGCTCAGTGGCATCTGTTCAGATAAACAGGGAGGCTGCGCAAGAATCATCAGGGGCTGTCGGGGGGATTTGAGAAGCGTCCCTTCCCTCCCAAACGCAGTCGCAAGCACACACTCCCGAAGAGAGGGCGCGTACAGAAAAATGCACACGCACGCGTGAACACGCTCGCACAGGAGCGCAGAATCATGGCACACGCTGGAACCCAGACGCACTCAATCACGAGCCGCTCAAGAGGCCGGGGGGGGGGGGGGGGGGGGGGGGGGGGGGGGGGGCGGTTTCTGAAGGTCCAAATTGCAAATGGCGCGTTACCTGATCATACTCCGAGGCTCCAGGGTAGAGGGGCCATCCGAGGAAGAGCTCGGCTATCACGCAGCCCAGGGACCACATGTCGATGGCCTCACAGAACGGCAGGCCCAGGATGATCTCCGGAGCCCTGTCGATGGAGAGATCAGGCGGTTGCGTTAGGAAGTTCAGAAGCAGAAAGAGGGCAGAGCTGGCGCTATGTTCCGCGGTCGCACGACAGAAGACCCTTGAATAAGCGGGTTGAATTACATTTCATTGCAGTCATAATCTGAAAGGCACTTGTGAGGTGATCATTTCTTATGGCATCCCTGTTGGTTCAGCACTAACAAGCTCAGACGGCATAATGAGGGAGTCTCCTTCACAGCAATATTGCAGGACCTCCGTTTGAAAAGAGGCCCGTGGCCCCGTGTCAGGTAGTCGGCCGCGGGGACTGCGTGAGGTAGAGGAGAGCGTTCACTGGGTTTTCACGCTCCACGGCCGCAAAGCAACGCCGAAGCCATCGCGCCACGGGAAATAAAACATGCCGACACGAATATTCTCTCGAGCATGCAATTTCATTCAGCATGTTTTACGTCCTGTAAGAAATTTCTAATACACTTCTTATGAACGCATGCCCCTGATGGACTATCAAGCGCTCACTCACAAATCCAAACCACTTTCCAGAGGTCCTCAGGCCGTCATGGAGGAAGAGGAGAGCTTTTTTGGGGGGTTTAACCGAATGTTGCTGCTGAAATTTAGCCACTTACTGTAAAAAAAAAAAAAAAAATTTGAGCTTGTGCCCTATCTGTGACTTCGATCCGTGCTCGAAATTAATAAAGCTGAAATCCTTCGCTATCACTTAATAACACATTAAACGCCGCGGCACACCGAGCACGCGAGCTCAAGGCTTGTTCATCGCAAAGGTTACGGTGCTGATACTGAGCCTGAGCCTATGGGCCAGCTATGGCAGGGGGGTTCGGTCGCTATAGGACCATCCAGGCCTGCAGAGGGACGATGGGTGAGCGGTCTGCGCGGTAGATAGAGGCTTTGGAGGAGAATGAATGAACCCACTTCACCTATTTAAAAGCAAAATGTCTAACTATAGCCCACTGCCCCCCAAATTCACTGCCTGCTGATGAAAGGTGAAATCACTTGACTCTGATTTATAGTTTTACACGCAGGCAGGGGACGCCAACCGCACCGACGATTAGGGGAAGAAGAGAAGGAAAACAGGAGGAGAGAGAGAGGCAGAGGCAGAAATACAGTAAATGAGGGGGAGCGGTGAGGAGCTCCTGTCACAGGAGGTGGTTATTGGGGTCTCAAGGGCGGCCGTGGAACAGACCCCGAGACAACACTCTATAGCAACAGTATCTTAGGGCAGCGCTAAATACAAAGAGGCCTCTCCACACACGACGAGCTGCCAGAAGAAGCATCGGGGAGCCCGCTAGGAGGCGACAGCAGAGGGAACAGCGAAGTGCGAGAGGAGAGGGGTCTCTCCATGCACAGCCTGTTTCGGGTGGGTGGAGGGGGCGGGGGGGGGGGGGGGGGGGGGGGGGGGGACCGTGACGTCGGCACAGCAGACAGGTACAACAGAACGCAGAGAAGGCAGCACAGCGAGACAGTGGGCTGAAAGCCGCGAGGCGTCGTCTTCCTCCTGTGTCCTCTTCAAACCGTACGTCTGAGGAGGAATCCATGAGAGCACGGTGATACGGTTAACCGTGATTGTATTGAACTCTCGATCTTGACTCAAACACGTTTGTTTCTGGACAACCAGCCGTGCATTGGTTTGTGAGGATTATGTTCCATTTGTTCACTCACACATCGTTGTTTGTACGTAAACTCTTTGCTTGTCACGCTGTCTGTGCCGGAGTCGAGACATGACTATGAAAAGTTCAGATCCCAGTTATGGTGAGCAAAATTGTCATGGACATCAGTGTGAATGCGTTGAAAATGTTTCTAAAAGTACTGATACGCAAACAGAAGTAAACCCACCAAGTTTTATTTTTGAATAATATATATATATATATATATATATATATATATGATCATTTATTTTTGATAAAAAAATAATAATCAATCAAATATGCAATATTAACATTAAAGAAAAGAGGCTTCAGTTTGCTAAATAGGCTCTTTTTAAAAAAAATGAAACCTTCCCATGGTGCAGTTTAAAAAAATCAAATCAAATGTGCATATAAACACAAACAACACAACCAATATAAATCCTGTGTGACGTCGATGACGTACAAAATAAAAATTCTAACAAAAATTCTAACAAATTCACAGATTTACTGAACCTATTGTATTGAAGAAAAAAGAAGGAAGGGGGGAAAAAAAACCTTTACGTTATTCACCTAATTGACTGTGTGCTCATTTCATCAGAGCTCAGTGTGAGAATCTCTGACGTGTTTCGGGGTCAAGGAGAAACAGGTTGACTACCTGTTGCGTTAAGCGCCGACGTCGACCCCCCCCCCCCCCAACGTCTGAAAGTCAGAACAAAATATCGGCGTTTGTTAGATGCATGCAATTATGACGGTTTTACCGTGATACCGGCAATTGTTTCACTCCTACATGAAACCAAGACCCCATGGCCGCCCTGCAGAGCGGCGGTGCATTTGTGACATACAGTACATAGGAGGAGGAGTCACACATTTTTTCTACACGAGAACGCAAAGTCGAAACCCCTTCATTTTTATTCCACAAAAACCTTATCCGAATTCACAGAAAAAAAACAAAAATATGTATGAGCCGTTTTGAAAGCTCTTGTCACAGCGCGAGGCCGCCGTTTGAGTCAAATGAACAGCCGCGGGAAAACCCTTTCATCCGACGGCCTCGGAGGTCACCGGTGGACACATGCGGAACACGGGATCTTCGACTTTCCCCTTTTGTTTTTTTGGTTTACCCAGACGACTTCCAAGATCGATCACCGCCACGTGATTCGCACGAGCTCGCAAGCGGACAAAACACTGCAGCTGAAACTTAGTAGCCGCGTGCCGTGGCCACGCGGACTTTTTCCCCCACGCTCTGTGTCTGCGTGCGTGATTGGGGGATTTGCAACACGTGCTGACGTAATGCTTGGAGCCATTTCAGCCGGAAGCTTCCCGGGTTGTGCTCCAGTGCTTCTATACAGCTCCTCCGGTGCGGCGAAAGACGGAGATGAGAGAACGACAGTGGGTGAGAGAGAGAGAGAGAGAGAGAGAGAGAGAGCAAAGGAAGGGGGAGCGGAAGAGAAAGAGGGAGTAACGCTGCCGCTCGTGATGTGAAAAAACCCACAAATGCAAATGTGCCCCTGGTAGCGTGCCGCCGCCATCGCATGCAAAGCGAGCGCCCCCACAGCTGCTGCTGATGCAGGCCCTTTCACTGGCAGTGATAAACGGCACACGCATCTGTGCCACTCTTTTCCTGCCCCCCCCCCCTTTCCTTCCAAAAAGCAGCGGAGCGCGAGAAAACTGACAACGCATGCGGATATGACATTAATCTCTATTGAGTAAAAAAAACCAAACAGTTTATAGTAAAATTCTGGTGCACAATCGTTTGACCAAAGACGGGCTCAAAGACTGGGGGGGACTACACCCTTGGTAACCTGGTACGCTCCAGAATTGAGGTACTCGGACACACCATCTGAGCATGCGACATTCAGCAGACGCCGCCAGGATGTCAACCCTTTAAGCCGCAACCCCATCTAGCATCGTCTCCAGCTGGCACGGCCCGGCGCCGCCGACATTGCCTCGCGGAGGGCGGAAGGTGAGCGTCTTGCTGCCGGCACGCCGTGGACGTCGCATGCGGCACGCACGTGGTGTGCAAAAAAAAAACAAACCGCTGGCTAGAGCCCAAGGCGTTTTTTTTTTCTGGATTTCAGCAGGGAGCCCGACCGCATGAGAGGCCCTCAGTGTTTCGGGCTGGAGGCTCTGACAGCACTGGCCCTTGACAAAAGAAAGAGGGAGGGTGGTGTGGAGAGGAGAGAGGGGGGGGGGGGTGTCTGCATACTGACATCCTCCCAGCTGGCCTGGACATTGATGAGCCCCGGTTCCCCTTGGGAGCCAGAGATGGCACGACTGGTGAATGGAGCCTTTCTTCTGCCCACCCCAGCCCACCCTTACACCTCAGCCCCTTCACCCTCCATCTCCACCCCCCCTCTGCCAGCCCCACGCCTCGCCCTGCTCCGACGTCCACTCCCTCCTTTTAAACCCCTCTGCCAGCAAAAGCCCTTTGAAACCGCTACAAAAACTAGGGCGCGGAGGGCGGGCTACAGCGCTCCCCTCCCTGCTCGCCTATCCGTCCTCTGCTCTGTTGAACCGTGCCTGTGCTTGGCTGGCTTGCCAGCCCCCCCCCCCCCACACACACACACACACAGCTGACATCACAGGCTGTGTGCTGTGTGCATGTCAGGATGTATCTATCAGGCTGACCTTCCCTTAGCTCGGCTCCAGACCGGAGACTGATGGATCCATGGAGCTTGTGCACTCACACACACACACACACACACACACACACACACACACACACACACGCGCACATGCACACACAAAGAGACTTGTCTCCATGACTTGAGGACATTACATTGACTTGGGACTAATTCACTGGAAACTAACCTTAACCATAACTAACAGATGACTAACCCCAACCTTAAAATAAGGTCTTCACCTTGGAATTCAACAATTTACGTAATGGGGACTTGGTCTCCATGATGTCCCTATGGGGACGTTGTCATATGGGGACTTAGTCCCCATCATCAGGGAAATTAAGAAAGACAAGTTCCACAATTTGAATGTGTTAACAGATTTAAGTTGACACAACACAAGTACTACCTCAACCACACGCATGCAGACGGGCACAACTCAAGTTTAAAGACTTCATCATTGGCCCTTGTGTATGTATTATGCTATGTATTATTCAACAGGCGGGCAGTTATGAGTGAAGAGCAGCATGTATACCGGAGGTAACCAAGATTGTATATTGGCCGTTTTGAAAGCACTGGCCTGGGAGAGAAAGAGCGGTCCGCCGCTGCGAACAGGAAGAAGCACTTCACTTAAACTTCTCCTCCATCTCCTTTCCTCCTCTCTCTCTCTCTCTCTCTCCAGCCCACACTTTTTGCCCCCTTGCCTAATGTAAAAGGGCCCACTCCCTTGAATGACTCCCTTCCTCCCCTAGGGGGTATTCATCTACATATTCATTCCCTCAAAAGGTTCCTCCACAGCCCCTGTGAAGATGAGCCATAGAGAAACACTTTTCTGGATATATTGCACGGTGGTCGGTGACTGTGAAATCAATGTGCGGAGAGCTGCATCCCCTGCCGGGGCACCTGTGGCTCGCAGAAACCCAACCCAAGACACACACACACACACACACACACACACACACACACGTGCACACACTATATACTGTACCTCCTCAACCACTCCACCTGATCTCATGGTGCTGCACAGTGCCAGGCATGCGATGCAGCAGCCATGTGATCATTTACATCTATAGGGCTTGGGTGTTCCCGAGTGGTTGAGGGGTGGGTGATGGGGTGTTGGTGTCTGGATGAGGGAGTCCTTGACAAATGTTGTCTCTTACTCACTGAGCAGGAGCGACATTCTTCGTGTTCAAGGTCCTGAAAACAGGCCTCTCTCTCTCTCTCTCTCTCTCTCTCTCTGTTTGCCTTCCTCTCAGAAGAAGGCACGTGCAGCGAAAGCGCTGACAAAGGCTGCCGACGTGTTAACAGTTGAAGTATTAAAAAATTCCCCGAAGGTCTAGCAATGCAAAAAAAAAAAAGAGGCAAATGAATAAAAACCTATGGAAAGGAGAGAAGGAGAGAGGATGCAGGCATCAACTTCCAAAGAACTAGTCTGAGAGAGGCTCTCGCGATGATGCGAAAAGAGCAACATGGAAATATATTAGTAACCCGGCTGCATCATGCCTGGCTAATGTAAAACATGGCTGACAGCTGTGACGCTGAATGCCGATTCAACACAAACAGAAGTAGTTTAGCTCAGCCAGCTGAAAAGGGGAGTCCTGTGACTGCGAGCTTGCACAGATTATCATTTGTACATTCGAGGGTGCCCTCTTGTCCCCTCTCCCGGCCTCAGCATCTCACACGTAGCGCCCCCCCCCCCCCGCTCGTCTCCGAGACATTCCGCATGATGAAATATTCAGTGCGGACCGAGGTGGCTCTCTGTGGCACACACGTGGCGCGCGGCGCCCCGTCGTCGCGGCGGCGTGGCCCAGTCAACATTAGCTCGCAGGACGCGACGCATTCTCACACGCCGCCGCCTTGTGTCATAAGTTCGGGCCGTTTTTTCCAAAATGACCCTTTTAGGTAACGTATCAGATTTACTGTTAGGTAACGTAGGACATCAAACACGCATTCTAATGCCCTGGCAATGCATTTGCTGCTATGGTGAACCCCCGGCCCCCCCCCAACCCCCCCAACCCCCTTCCTTCAGAGGAACAGTTAAGTACCCTTTCCCACCCGCCCTCTCTATTTTTTCTTTTCCCCCTGCTTCCATTAGCAAGGCCCCCATCTACACAGAAAACAAACAATGAGTGTGCGCTAAAGTGCGGCCCAGTTGCTCATTCACACATGTGTGCGGCGCCTCGTCGTTCCCGCTTGGTAATTGCCTCTTTTCCCGTGGTTGTCATTATTCCCCGGCATGCGGCCGACTCTGTCGGTAGCACGTCTCATTTCCACCTGCGGCCGGCGGGGTCTCCGTGCACACTGCCCTCTACGTGCCCCCCCCCCCCCCCCCAACCCCCACCGCCCGGTGAACGGGGGGTCAAAGGGATAGACCTCCTTCAACGAGGGTGGAGGTGGGAACGACGGAGAGGAGATGAGGGAGGGGGGGAGACGGAGGCGGCGGGGACGGGCACAACAATGGAAGACGGATGCACGCCTCATCAACACACACACACGCGCACACACACACACACGCGCACACACACACGCGCTCTGTGCTCCTGCCTCTCCTCTCAAAGGGAAGAGTGCCGGGGAGGATTTGCGATGGGCACATGACGGGTACCTGCCACACAGTGACAGTCGGTGCACCGACGGCCTGCTGGGGAGATGTAGGGGGAAGCCAAGAGGGAGCCTCGAGTCTCTCCAGCCCTATTAGTGGAGTGGACTGACAGTCGGACAGCATTAGGCCAGTTCGCCAGCCAGGGGCCATGACTCGGGACCCGGCCCCCGAGGCATGTGCTGCCCCCCTCCGTTAGGACTAAGATCTGCATGGAAATCCGACTTCTGCGGGATCTCAAAATAACAACTTCGACGAAATGGGTAACTGAGGTCGCAGCCGGGCGAGCGACAGAAGCACATCTCGCAAGGGAGAAAACAGACACGAAGTTTCTTGGAAAGTTTTTTTTTTTTTTTTAAAGAATGATGCCATCGCACCCTCATGCTGCGTTAGTCACCAGTCTCCGGTCTCACGAGAAGCCCCCGGAGGGAACCATGTGGGTCACTCGGCGAGCCGGCTGGGGGGGGGGGGGAGAAGCCAAACCCGAGGCAAGAAATAGAAATGCAGACAGACGATAACACATTGTAACGTGCAGTCACTCAGTCAACCAGCTTAACTAGCTGGCGAGCCTGTCGCCCGTGGCTGAGACGTTCACCGAAACAGACAGGGGAGAAGCAGCGTGGCCGGGAAGTGAGACACGTGCACACACACACACGCACGCGCGCTGTGCAGACGGGCGCATGCGGTCAGCCGGGCAGACGAGATTGTGTCTGCTCGTGGCAGAGGGATGCTTAAAAAAAACCCCGAGCTTTGATCACTACGGCGAATTAGTGTACGGAGGGCGATTCAGTGAGCGTCACACTTAAACACTTTGGCTCAGCTTCATCCGAGGCTGGCATACAATCGGCAAGAAAAGCCAGACAAATCCGTGCACGGAGCAAACCAAGAGCCCCGGGGCAAAAATATGTATCATATCGCAATATTAAATCACAGATTTTAAGCTGAAAAAGCTCAGAGCGACAGTTATGCGAACTGCAGGATAAAACAGATCGCAATCCCATCTGCTGGCCCGGCTCGTCTGTGTTCCCTCGTTCTCTCGTGGTCCGTCAGTATTGTCTACCCTCTGGTTGATGGCCACCCTTGTCGTTCTTATTTCCTCCAGTTTCCCCTACGGCGGTCGCGTCAGCGCGGCAAAGCACGGAGCACGAAACTGCGAGGGCACCGCGTCGATGCGTCCCATTCTGTTGACTCTGGCGCGACTTGGGGCTGAGAGGTTCGAGTGACGGGCCGAGAGGAAGAGGGGGCTCGGTCAGCCGTGGTCGGGCCTGGCGGAGCCGCGCATGCTGGACGTGCGGTGAAACAACAGACGCCGAGGATCCATTTGAAATGCAGCGCCTCGAGAATATAGAGCCAGGGAGCCACGGGGGCGCCATCCCGCCTTCGTAATGACATACGTCTCCCTGCCATTCCATACACACACACACACACACACACACACAAAATACACACAGTTTCAATCATAAATGCTGCTCTGGTTGACTAGTTCCTTATTTCTGGGGCAAGTGAAAGAGCACATGGGGGAGACATTTGCAAGGCAAACTGGAAGAAAAAAAAGACCCTCTACCCCCACCCCAGCGTGCACTGACATACAGTTACATGCGCTACATTTCTCTGTCTCCAGCCACCCCTTCACTCCCCTCCCTCTCTCTATCTCCATCCCTTGTTTGACTACCCTCTTCCTTCCTCCCGCCCCGGTCGGGGCAGTAATACCGTCTCCTGCCTAATCAAATTCTGCTGTGTGTGACATGAATTCCGGGTGCCCAAGGCTGCGCTGCCTCGCGACAGGCTGCAGGGGCCGCGGAGAGCTGTAACTAAAACCTCACACAGGTCCTGTGGAGTAGAGCAGCGTCCCCGTCTCTCTGTAAAATGTAACACTGGGGGGGGAGAGAGACCTCCTGGATGTGATTCTCCCCCCCCCCCCACCGGCTTCTATCTGTCTGCTCGCTTGCTTCCCTGCTCGCCTCAGTGTTTGTCTGCCTGCCTGTCTGTCTGTCTGCCTGTCTGCCTGCCTGCCTGCCTGCCTGCCTGTCTGTGTGTGTGTGTGTGTGTGTGTGTGTGTGTGTGTGTGTGCGTGTGTGTTTCAGCGAATCCCTGGTGTGCAGCCAGCCCATGGTTAATTAGAGAGTGGATGGGATGGACAGACAGGGGCTGATCCAGATTGTCATCCAGATGTGGTCAGATCCGACGTGAACAAAATGACCGCCACAATTAAAATCATGCATGCATGACAGCTATCACACACACAGATCCCCAAACACACACACATACAGTCTTGCCTCCATGAATCGAGAGGACATTAAATTGTCGCGTATGCGTTCCCATGACTACTATTTCCCTGCACCCAACCCTTAACCCTCACGTTACCTTAACCTAATCTTGAAACACAAGTTCCACTAAATATTTGGATGATTTACTGTACGGTACGGTATGGGGGACAAGTCCCCATAATGTAAGCGTGTAAACAAATACACGTATGGTTCTCCCCAAAAGTGACAGTAAATCCCCAGCATACGAATTGAAAACAGGCAAAGAATATGAAATGCAGCCTTAACTCTTTGCTCATCTGTGTGTGCACGTTGCCGCTGCGAGGTGAAATGCAGTGTGGACGGGTTCTTACGAGAGGCAATAACAATATGAGCCGTCTTCGCAAAACAACCACCCACAATGACAGGTAATTAATTTGGCCGAGCAACAGCGCCCTACAGTCGTTTGTATGTATAGTCACAGTTAATCACCTCTCAATGACAATACCCCCCCCCCCGTACTGTGTTTCCGTCCCTCTGTCACATTGACAGATCATTTTTTCCCTCATCCCCTCCCTGCTATATGGTCAACCATGAGAAACAATGGAGACGCGCACGGCATTTAATATGTCACACGTTGAGGGAAAACAATTACTCTACAGCGACAATCAATATGGCATTATCCTTTTCGTGTAGCCACACTTGAAGATTCAATTATTATGGACAAAACAGGACATTAATATTTCAACCGGCCTCGCCGAGGCAGACGGTAGACGATGATGATTTCATCTGAATAGAAATTCGGAACGAAGGTTAAATCTTTTCCTGGCGATCGCATGCCGGTGTCCGCCGTGTAAGAGTGCGTGAAACTCAGATATGTCATAATAATAATAATAATAATAATAAATTTGATTTATAGAGCACTTTTCATTGCTAAAAGCAATCTCAAAGTGCTCACACGTGTCTGATTAAAGAAAGGAGTGACGTAAACGTATTGCTGGGTGGATCCGACAATATGGGGGAGGTCAAGCAAGACAAGTGATTAAAGGATTAATATGTTTGAAATATACACATTAAACAAAGGAAAGATTGGTGCATTCTTTTTGTTGATCTACGACTCAATAAAACGAGCCCAGGCGAAAACATGAACAGAAACACTGTAGGTGATACATCGAGGAACGGACAGCACCTTGACCGTCCGTTAATGTTTCCTTGTCTTGTAGTTTCTCTTTCTCCCTTAAAAGTATTTTTATTTACAAAAACATTACAGAGACGGGGCGAAAGGTCATGTTCCACCAGCCCAATGGTAAAAGGTCAAAACATTCACGGAAACCGACGGCACCACCTGAGATCGCAGACAGTCGCTCGTGGCAGTCTGATGACAGACAAGACTTTGTTTATGGATGCAGAGAGATATACAGCATTTCCTTTTTTTTCCCCCCGTGACAAGAGATACCGGGGAAAGGATGACACGTAATGCTGTCATCGTGGTTGGCGCGTGATAAAGAAAACAACAAAAAAGCATTCCACCAAGATATGTGCGCCTCTGTGACAGATCCATAACCGATGGTTACCTTCCCTTAACCAGGTGTGTTCCTGTCTAAGCTTACCCTGCCCGGAGGGAAGACCCGCCCCCTTTTTCAGTGAACGCACACACACAGACACACACACACGCACACAAAGAAACAAAAGGCGGCGTTCAGACAGATGTGCAGCAGCACTGGAGGCGCCTTCTGGAGCCAACGCGAATTTCCAAACCAGCGCTAATCATGACACATTTACGATTTCCCGAGCAAGAAATCACGTTGCACTGTGAGTGTGTGTACGGAGGAATTCCTCTCCCATTGCCTTTTTTTTTTCTTTCCTTCCCCTCTCTTCTCTTCTTCTGCTGCCTGTGTGAGGATGCTGCTGGAGGGAGTCCAAAAGGACACTGTGTGAAATGAACACAGCGCTGACCTCCCAGGCGACCCCCCGACACAGCCAATCAGATCACTTCTTGGCCGACAACACGGGGCACCTATAATTGGTCGGTGGGGTGGGGAAATATGAGCGGTGGGAATCCGAGTGGCGGGGAAAGACGGGCAGGATCCAGGGAGTGGTCGCTACTTCTCCTCTGTGCACTTAAACAAACCCTTTTGCCCCAGAACGGTACAGGAAATCTCCCGAACAAAAGGCCGGCTGTCATCTCCTCCGGACGAGGCTCCCGCTCTGAACAAAAGTCGCCCTCAGCTGACTGAGCGAACTGACCGATCCTTGAGGGAGGTGGCTTGTTGTTATCTGGTCCTGTCTCACATTCCAGACGTCTCCTAGTGAGGGCCGGAGAGCGTGCCTCAAACAGGAAATGAGTCCGAATGTTGTTCCCCTTTCTCCCGGGGACTGGGGGGGGGGGGCTCGAAAGAAGGTCGCAAACAACACTGCATGGACGGATGACAAACATGCATGAGTTGGCACGCAGACGCACAGATGCAAGAGCACGTACATCTAAACGCAATCCTCAAGCTGTCGCCGTCCTTTTCTTTCTTTGAACAAGCAGGAATGGACGCCCGTCCTCTCCCAGACATCCCCGCTCACAGCTGCGTGCCCCGATCCCTTCGCTATCTCCAGCCCAAACCAACCCCAAACTCGCATGGACCGCATTCCACGGCCGCCCCACACCCCACGGGGCAGCTTCACAGCTCGGCACCGAGCTGGGCCGGGGCCGGGCCGGGCCGGGCCGCGTCTCCCCGCCCTCCACTTTGACCCATCGCCATCCCCGCCTCCCTCCCCTCTGCTCAACCATCTTTCACACTCCGAAACAGAACAGATCCTTCTTTTCTCCCGCCGCGTCGGCATCTCAAATTGTTCCAGAGGTTTTAACGTGCTGGCTCATTCACAGCTGGAATGATGAAATGAAACAAGTTGAATCCACACGCCTGCCATGAAATACCAACCGGCCACGTTTTGGTATCGTCTCTGAATGTGCGTCTGTCGTGTGTTTGCATGAAAACGTGCGCATTTTATTGTTCACGCACGTGTGTGTACATCTGTGAATCGTTAAGGTCAGGCTCCGTTTCACCATCTCAGTTAAATGCCACGCAGTATATCAGTGTAAGTGCGCGCCTCTCCGTGGCCATTTCCATATCTGTAAATGAGAAAAACCCATCTCTCTCCCCCGACCGGCGCCGCTTCGCCACGGCGCTCAGCAAGCCCAACTGACGCGCGTCTGTGCAAATGTGTGTGCACGCACGCACGCACGCACGCACGCACACACGCACACACACACACACACACCATCTCTGATGAGCTGACACAGAAAACTAGATTTATGAAGGGGAGGGATGGAAGGGGAGGTGTGGAATGTGTGTAATTTCAGCAATGGACACAGGTTGTTGTAGACAAAAACGCACACAATTGAACCTTGCACAAAAACACCGTAGCGTGCATCCCTCTCCTCTGTTTATTTCCGACCTGTGACACAATCGCCGCGGCGGCACGCGGGCTTATCTCTCCCACTTCCCCCCTTGGAAATGCGATGCAGCCCCCAAAGAGCTCCCCGGCGCTCCGCACGCCACTTTCAATTAGTTCCACAAAGAGAGTCTTCCGCCACCAAAAGGAAGATGGGAGCTCATTACCGAATTCCTCGCCGCTCTCGGCTTTGAAATATAGATCAGGGGGCATGCGTCTTGACTGCCGGGGGCCCCCTGGATGTGCGGCTCTCCAAATCACCGTGCCACACCAGTCCAGAACAGACACGGCACAGGGCGCCGTCTCATGGATTAGCCACTCCTCAGGTTTAACAGCCCCTGCAGCTTACCCTCTATCTAACCATTAGCTCTTTGCCTGCCCCTCTTTCTCTCCCCCCCCCCTCTCTCCACTAAACAGGCTCCCCGAAGCCACATCTCTCAGCACTAAAACCCACAAATGGGAAAATACCAGTGCCAAAAGAGAGAAGCAGCGGAGGAAGTGCGGATATCATATCATTGCACAGCGGTGCCATCGTAGAAAGCGCGGACGTGGAGAGAGAGGCGGGTTGATAAGGCAAATCCATTCAGTTATTCTAATGAAGCGAAAGCTTAACTTTTTATGAAAATTAGCTGCCGTATAGGAGTTCATTTGAGGTCGGCGTTAACGCATTAGAACCCGTCAAAATTGTTCTCAGCGATAACCAACATGAAGTTGTGATGAAGAATGTCATGCCAATTGCGAAATCATTCAGACACAGTAACAGGGGACACGGCAGCTTGAGGTGAAACAGTCAGGGGGGGGATCTATTTCTTATCAGGCCGAAGCGGAGAACATGCGGTGATGCGGCGATTGTTGTTAACGGTTTCCCCCCTCGGGACATCAAAAAAAAAAATAACCCCCAAGCACGTTCACCATCATCTAGCCGTTTACTTTGTGACTGATAATCTCATTAACTACACTATAGGCCTCCGCGCCGCTGCACGACACCCAGGAGTCGCCGGAGGCATCCGGTGGTGGCCAGCGTGCGCGGGGAAGAGAAGCCGGTGTGACATCTTCATCTGGTGCGTTCGTACCTTCAATTAAACAAACATCCATTAGCGCCGCTCCCTCGGTGGAAGGCCACCGGCGAGGTTACGGAGCAGACAGCTCATTAGCAGCTATTGGCTGAAACTAGAGGATGAGCGTTCGGGATCACGCAAGCGGAGAGACACGTGACCCCGCTGACACCTCTGTCTTCCGGGGGGGGGGGGGGGGACTGTAACCATCGTGCCGTGCCCCACCTGTCAATCAGCCGCAAAACTGCAGCGGGTGTCAGACGCCGGGGTTGGAGGTTCCGGTTGCTAGGCCACTGATGGAGATTCGCCGTAGCCAGGGAGTGATGTGGGAAGGGGGGAGTGGGTGGCTGTAATGGCAGCGCGAGAAGAGCGGTACGTGGTATTGATAGTCTCTCTGATTCGCTCGCTATGCAAATCACAACAATCGCAGGAAATGCCTGGGCCCGGGCTGCGGCTAATTGCCCGCGAGGCAATAACAAAAGAAGGGGCTTCCTTTGTGCGGCGAGGAAAATTAAACATTAGTTTGGAGTTTTTTTCTTGGAGACCGAGGGATGCTGTAATTACCCAGAAACCAACACATCAGCACTTTGTCCACGCGTCCCACTCTCGACGCCTGGCGGAGGAAAACAAATGTTTCTCATATTGTGGGAGAGAGGCATTCGGGGGGGGGGGGGGTGTAGAGGAGTACCAGGAGGGAGATGGAGCAGTGGTCGGGGAGGGGGGGGGGTCGGGGGGGGATTTAGTGAAGGGCATGGAGCGGGATGAGAGGAGAAAGCAGGCGATGGGGGAGGACAGAGATGGAGAGAGACGCCGACGAATAATGAGGGGAGAGGAGTGGGAGAATGATAGCCCATCTCTCCAAACCACTCCATGCTGGTAGTGAGGCATCTAAATGTACACCCTCCATTAGCATATTGACCCCACCCCTCTCCTCGGTCCAGCCGGCCACCTAAGGGTTAAGTCTGCGAGTTGGATCATTAATGTGGGTCGGTCGCGGCGGAGGGCGCTGCAGGCGAAACAAACAAGGCTGGGATCGAGCCGAGATACGCAACCATGGAAACTTCAGGAGACGTCCTTGGATCTCCTCTCCCCTCTCTGGGGGGGGGCGGGGAAGGGGAGGCCGAGGCCGAGTCCCTGCCCCGGTCAGGAGGGGCTGACATTGAGCCTGAAGCAATGTGATGTGTCCTGGACGGCTGCTTCTATGTTTGATCCATGTCTGAGGGGCGGCGGCCGAGTCTGACACATTCGCCCAGTCTGTCTAACCTAAATGCTCATTCGGAGGCCCCTGCGTCACCCCGCAGCCAGACCCCGGCTCCTCCTATCTGTCTGTCGGCCCGTGCGTCTATTTCTATGTTGCCGCACCCTGCCCGTCTGTCTCTCTCTCTCTCGCTCTTCCTGCAAGGCCTGCCGGGATTAAGCGTCCGTGTGTGTACGTACGATTGTTTGTAGGTCAGGTCTGCCTTCGCTCCAACCGTATGGATGCATGAAGTCACATGTATATATATATATATATATATATATATATATACGAGCCGCTGACCGTGCCCTGGAAATCTCATCACGCAGCACGGTTGGATGCTTGTTTGCGCTCGTACGCACAGATGTGCACACAGGAGTGCAAACAGCCAGCCCCTGTCCACCCTGCGATGATAGGAGTATTTTCTTTTTTTTTGGAAAACATAGCTTGTTAGTATTTGGGGCCAAAAAACACAGATTGTGTGTTGTATTAGTCACACAAGGCTAAACCCCCCTATCTCGCTCTGTGCACCCATTTGCACGCACACGCGAACACAAACCGACACACAGACTTGTTTCACTATCCACCTGGGAGACACTTTTCACCAGCCCCTCACCCCGACCTTAACCAACACAACCACATACACAATAACCAAGAGATAATCCGAACCCTAACACAGAACTCTTTGCCCTCGGACAAAAAAAGAATCCGTCTCTGCCCTTGGTTCCTCCATTTTTTTGTCCACATAGTGTCAAGGGTCTCCGTGGGTGAGTGTGTATTCAGGTTGAAGTCCCCACCGGGGAACGAAAACAAGCCCACATATGCACACACACACACACACACACACACACACACACACACACACACACACACGCAAATCCCTCTAAAGTCAGCGAGCCAAACTCATAAAACCCTCCCTTCGTTCGTTGGCAATGTTTTGATAGCTCCTATAATAAAAAAAACTATTTTTTTCTACCCCAATTACTTCACCATGTTTATGTAATGGGGCTTGTTATTTTCAGATTTTAAACCCCCCCCCCCCCTCATATAACTGTAACCTACGTGATCAACAGCCTTAATAGAACATAGGTCCTTGAGGATTCGTTACTTCTTTTTTTTTTTACGGATATCAGGGCTGCGGCGATCCAGTGTTTGCAAGCGATCCAGAGCGGTGACATCAGTTAATTACGCGAAATTGGAGCGGGATCCGGCCAGGCATGAGAGGGGGTTACGACACGAGGGCAGACCGAACTTCTAAGGCGGACGCAGCCCAGAGTTTCTGACACCAGAAGTCGGGGAGAGGAGGAATTACATCACCGTGTCAAGGTTCTGTGAAGGGTTTCGAAACCCCCTGTGAGAGGAAAACATTTACCGAGGAAACAACTCAAAGAGACGGCCTGTCTAGATTAACCAGAGAGTTTCTCTGCTCGTTTGCCATAGAGTCCTGCGATCCTGCGTGGCGGCGCGGGGAACTGCAAACAACTCCGCCAGCACTTCTGAAGAAAAACGATTCCACCGACTCCTCGGCTAAAGGAGCGGCTCTGTGCGGTGAAATAGTGAGACCTGCTGTAGCGAGCCGGCACCGGCGGGGCTGTGCGCTCTCCGCCTCCTCATCAGTACGCCTAAAGACCATCCCATATATCCGCATAAAACACCAGAGGGGGGGGGGGGGGTGAAAGCCTGTGTGATCCGGGGTCTGTTATATCACCCCCGGGCCTGCTCTTGCCCACTGCAGGGCCTCCTCTGACGGAAGAGGGGAAACACAAAAAGGCTCTGACCCCCCCCCCCCCCCCCCGGTCCCGTCCATGCACGGATGCTGCCTCGCGAGGACTCTTCACCCAGGATTTGATTTCCCTCTCCTGCACCTGCATTTACATTTTCCACTTTGCATTCCCTTCATTTCCATTTGACCACCCCTTTGGATGTTTCCGCTGGCAACGTGAATAGTCATGAGCTGCGAAAAACACACACAAAAGGAAAAGCCCCAAGAACACAAAATTAGTTGGTTCTTTTATTTCTTCCCCCCCCCCCCCCAGTCACCGTTCACACAGATCATTGTCGCCCACTCCAGCGGATCCAATTTTTGAATTTGAGTCCAACGTTTATTTCATCTGAAATAAATGAAAATAGCAGCTGCCCTGCTTCCCGCTGTCCCCACTCCATTGTCCACCTTGTTATAAACTGATTTAACATCGGCGCTTCCTGCCTCCGACTCCCCCCTCCCCTCCCCTCCCCTCCCCTCCCCGTGTGCTACGTGAGATGAAGTGCGGAGACAGGCGGACGATTGGACCCCGTGTTTTTCTCTTCTCTCAGCGGAATGGCATTTTTTTTCAAGCGGGGGCCTGCTATTGACCACATCCACCAGGGGAAGGAGTGTGTCAATGTAACAGAGAGCAGGGGACCATTTTGGACCACTTAACTATAATCAGTAAATGCACCCCGGTCGCAATTAGCGCAGGGGGGCCACCCGGAGAGTGTCCGCTCTGCTCACAGCTCCGTCTGCGTTTGCTTTGTTTTTTTGAACTCCTCACACCCAGTGTAACGACGGCACAGGAGACGAGGGAGGCGCGTCGCAGTCGCTCCGCGGTTGATTTTCCTGTGACGCGGGGAAGGATTAATCCATTACATGTTCCCATAGCAAACGGCTCTCACTGTAAGCCAGCGCGCCCTCGCTGTGTGAAATAAACCTTTTAAATCTGGGATCATGTGGCGAGCGCAAAAAAACCGAGCGGGACATCATCTGTCGCGCGCGGGCTCGACGTTCGTGGGCCGACGATTCGCTCCGGTCGGGGGTCAGGCGTGCCCCCCCCCCCCCCCCGCGTCAGCTGTCTGCAATATATCAACAACAACAAAATGACTTGGTCCTTGGATGCTTCAGCGGCAGGCTTTGTGCAATTAGCCCCACAAAATGGCATCTTTTCATAAATCAAGACTTGGGAGAGCCCGTGGGAGAGAGAGAAGAGAGAAGAGAGAGAGAAGAGAGAGAGAGAGAGAGAGAGAAGAGAGAAGAGAGAGAGAAGAGAGAGAGAGAGAGAGAGAGAGAGAGAGAAGAGAGAAGAGAGAGAGAAGAGAGAGGCTCTTGTAGGCTGAAAACAAAGAGAGGAAACAGAAATGTGACAGGTGGAGCTGGTGCGATCACACCGAGCTCTCTCCGCTGCACCGGCACCCTCCTCGACTCATTTATGATTCAGTGCACTTAGTCGTCCATTCTTCTCCTCCCGCTCCCACCCTGACGAGAGAAAAAAGGCAAACAAAACTGACAGACACACACCGCCGGCCGGCCGGCCGGACGGACGTACAGACAGACAAACCAACAATTGATCTGGGGGCTGCGCGGCGCACCGACGACTCAGAGGGAGGAGAGAGAGGAGTGGAGCACAGAGACGAGTTCAAGGAGTCTGTTCAACATCTCCCCTTCCTGCGGTAACGCTCGCCTTTGACTGATTCGAGAGCAGCGGAGTTGACTCCCTCAGCAGCACGGGCGCTCGTGATGCTCGTGGGTACAGACATTGACCACTGTAGGACACCTGTTAACACACACACACACACACACACACACGCACAAAAACGTATCTGACCTGCTTCGCCTACGTAGCCACTTGTTTATTGTGCTCACAGGAAAGGAAAGATACTCACAACGTCACGACTCTATTCTGTACATGGAAGACTTCAAAAGATTTCAGTTAGATATGTTTTGTTTCTGTCCTTGAGACTCGATGCGTCTCAAAAACCCCAGGGGTTTGTTTGAACGTTCTCAAACATGCTCACGCATGTACTGTCGCATATATATATATATATATATATATATATATATATATATATATACATATACATACTGCATGTATAAATATATATTGAAACTTTTCTGCCCCTATAGCCAGCTGCGAGGGATGAGGCTTCTGTGATCCCCATCGTCCCTCTGGATGTGATGATTGAAATGCCAGGCAGACTTGCGTGAGGGACAGGGGTCAGGATGAAGGAAATGGAGAAAGGAAAAGGGAGGGATGGATGGACATCTGAGAGAGAGAGAGAGAGAGGGAAGGACGAGGGACGGAAAGATGTTAAAAAAGAAGCAAAAGAGTGTGTGTGTGGGGGGGGGGGGGGGGGGGGGGGGGGGGGGGGGGGGGGGGCAGGAGATCACTAATGAATGTTCCCCGCTGTTTTCTCAGCTGTTCTTCTCAGTGCCCCTCAGCGGTACTGTACACGAGGCCAGAAACTCTGGCTCTGCAAAATGGGCCACCTCTCCCTCTTCTCTACTCTCTCTATCTGTTTTCCTATCACGCACACACACACACACACACACACACGCACCTGAAAACTCTCATCTTTGTGTCCGACTTGAAGCCTCGGTGTCACCATGGTGACACTGCGATTAACAGGGCTGGTTGGGGACTGTGGGGGGGTGTCAAGAGCGTACACGCACATGTTGACCCAGGATGGGAGAGCGGAGAATGATGGGCTTCTGGGGGAAGGGGAACCTCTCAAACCTCCTCCGGCCTAGTTTTGCAATTTAAAAAAAAACCTGCCTCAAAACCAGAAAGATGGGAGCGCGTACGTCACAGCAACCGCCGCTCACAGCCAAGACAGGACAAAGACTTTTTGAGGAATTAGAGAAGGCGAGCTACGACTCGGAGCCGATAATAACGATCGCAATAAGAACAGTGTAACATTGTCGTGGGTAAGGTATTATACTTCTTCCTGTGCTTTCCTGAGCAAAACAAAAAAACTATAAAAGCACAATGTACACAGCTGGCAGCGGCGCTGCAGATGAAAGCCAATTTGGGCTTCTTTGTGTAACCGAGAGCTTCGGTTGGACCACAGGTTCCCGCGGAAACAAAGACGAGAGAGGAGCGAGAAGAGAGGGAGAGATAGGGAGGGGAAAAGGCAAAGTGGGCAGAGTGAGAGAGACGGGGTGGCGGGGGGAGTCCTGGCCCACCTGGGCAAACAATGGCAGGGAGATGAGAGCGCGGCTCAAGGGCCCTCCCCCTGTCCCCTGAAGTACACAGCTGTCGGTTCGGGGCCCGGCAGGCGGATCAAAGACAGGCGCAGTCTTCAGGTGCTGCACCTTCGCAGGGCCGAACGGGCAATTTGGGGGAAAAGAGATGCCTCGGTCGCCGTGGCGACGGACGCAACCGAGAGGGAGCGACTTAACAAACGGTGTTGATGTTCTTCATTCATTTTGACAAGATGTGTATACACACTCTCAAAAGCCAAAAGGACATTTTATCTTTCTCTTGAATGGAATCGTGTCTGCGCGGTGGTTTTTGCGTACGTCTCAGTGTGACCGGCGGGGGGGGGGGGGGGCCTTGATTTCTTCGCTCAGGGGTGAAAAGTTTTCTGCGTCCACCATGTTACCACGAGCCTCCAGCCGCTCTTAATTTGTGTAGGAAAATGACGGTCGTGAGTGTCAGTGAGCGAGTGCAGAGTTTCGCTTCGAGGTTAGGGTATGTAGGCGACGGCAGATAAAAGTGTGTTTGTGGAAGGCGTGTGTGTGTGTGTGTGTGTGTGTGTGTGTGTGTGTGTATATGGAAATGCCATCATGAAAAGAAAAGAAAGAGAGAGGAGGGGATGGGGGGGGCTACATGTATTCCCCTTTGCCGGGTACAAGGACAACAGCACTGTCTTTGTTTAAAGAGAAGCCATCTGTTTGATGATATACACTGTCGATTCCTGGCTGTAATTGAACACCGTGTGGTGGCGCTGGTGGGGCCTCCCCGACGCCCCCCGCCGTGTTTAAAGGGGGCGACGCGAGTTACGTCCAGTTCACGCTGATGACACACGCTGAGCTGCTGTGATCCGTTCGTTGGCGAACACCGAACAGGCCTGCGTGTAGTCGCCCACAGTCCGACAGTCGCACAGACACACACACACACACACATGGGGCAAATTCCCGTGCATGTTTGAGCAGCTGCGGTAACTTTTGAGTCCTTTTTTTTTCTTTTGTTGCATTTCTGCTCGTTCTTCCTCTCTCTGCGGTACCTGCAGTCTCACTGGAGCACGTTTGGTTTCCCCTGCGAGCTGACACGCAGCGTCTTCGTGTTGCTCTGGTGCCTCCCGGCTTGTGCACCCAATAACCAGCTGAACTCCACAGACAATCCGACGCTCCGCGCTCATAAAAAAAAACACTGGGATTAGTCTTCAAAGCTTAGTGGGCAGGCGCGCGGGGGAAAGTTCATTAGTTTGCGTTGCTTTTTTTCTTTTCTTTTTTTTTTGGCTTTTTGCTTTTTGGGAAAAATGGAATGCACTTTGAATTTACAACCAATGGAACCCAGCTGTCTGCCTCCTCTGCGGCGGCCCCGTCTGCAGCGGTGACGTCTGGATGTCTCGCCCGGAACCAGATCACAACACCTGGCCCGCGGCCCCCATTCTTAACGCTAACACCCCTTTTAATATTTAACCAGCATCCAACATAGGGAGTAATTATTTCTCCAAACAAATTACGCCCCCGGGCCCAAAACTGTGGCAATCTGATACACCACGGCGACACATTCTCCGTCGCAGGGTGCTATTAGTCATTGTAAATTATTTATCAAGCGCGGCTTCAGACCTGGCCCTTTATGACTAGAATCTTGAGTGGCCTTTCATAATCCAAAAGAGGGATTTTTATGAAAAGCTCCCCCCGGCTCATCATCCTTAGAAGTCCCTCCGAGACGTCCGTATGTACGAGAGGAGTTCGCCGAGACACAAGGTCAACAGGAGAATGACGATACTGATGTATATTCTGTGAGTCCCCCCCCCCCCCCCCCCCCCCCCCCCCCCCCCCCCCCCCCCCCCCCCCCCCCCCCCCCCCCCCCCCCCCCCCACACACACACACACACACACACACGCCCTATCTGAACAAGACTTCGGTCCAGATATTACTCCTCCTCACTCAGCGCCAACATATGGCCGCATCTGATCCTTTGTGCTGATAAACGTCATGTGATGAACTTCCTTTACCCTTCTGCTGACCCACGAACTGCTTAGAGTGTCGAACAAAAACTTCCTATGCCTTCTGAACGCGTATACTTCACATATATCAAAGCACATTTTTCTTTGAAACAGCTTTTTTATTTCACATAAAAGACATAAAAAAAATGACTTTTCTTGATTGTTTTTCCAGCTACAGTCAATCTGCCCTCTGTGTATATGACTATTACATCACTTGATCTGTATGTTTTTTATACTGCACCTTTTTACCTTAGCTTTTGCTCTTTGCACGAAACTTTTTATTTAGGTATTTTCGCATTTACTACATTCAAGCACTTTTTAATGAGAGGTTTAGGGTTATAGTCCGACCTGTGATACTAATTTGGGGTTGCGATGCCTTTGGATTGTAGTCAAATTATATTTATTTCTTAACTGAAGTGTAATATCTTTAACAAAAATAACCGACTGAGATCCAAGAGCCACACAAACGGTGCGTTGCTTTACGACTCGGTGAGCGGCGCTGAAAATAGCCCGTTGTGATAAGAAACACAGCCTCATTTAATTCCGCCATCTGCAATGAAAAAATACGGCGACATTTTTTTTATGGAGCGACAACTGTCACCGCGAACACGAGCTATGTTTAACTGCGCTGTCGAACATAGGCAACGGTGTTATGCTAAATAAAGAGAAGGAGGGAGAGATGAAGGAGGGCTGGTGGGTCACCAAAGCATCCTTTTTTCTCTATATAGGGGCCCCCGGCCGAGCCGGCCGAGCCGGCGGGGAGGCTCTGCCCACTTGCCTGCTGCCACAAATAAGCCAAACTATTTACCCCCGCGTCTACATGCACATTAGCAAATTCCTCCAGTCGGGAAAACAAATGAATCTGTTTTGTTCTGGTGAAAACTTCATGGAAGCAGCCCGCATGGGCCTCTGCACACCAGGCATTCTCTGTGTCACACACACACACACACACACACACACACACACACACACACACACACACACACACACACAGGTCCCTGCCGACTACCCCCGGTTCTCTCCCCAGCTGGACAGCTATGGTTTGGATCAGTCCTCTGTCTGCCCGTCCCACTCCCTCTTGAATTTCTTCAGCACTCCCATGATGACCTGCCTCAAATTAGGATACTCAGCGTCACCAAAATGAACATTCTCTCCCTCGCTCACGCTTCCTCTCTTTGGCAAGTCTTCCGCTGTGTATTTGCTGCATATTTTCCATCCCCGGTGTTGGCCCTTAAATATTCATGTAAGTGGATGGGCGAGGTGAGAGGAGGGGGTTGAAGGGGAAGGTGGGAAAGAAGCGAAAAGAGAAAAGGAGGGCAGGAAAGAGCACGCGTCGGCGGGGGCTGCACCCCCCCCCGTTTTTCTGGAGGTCCCCGAGGCGGGAAGGCGGGCATGCAGGGATACGGGGAGCGCAGGGGCAGGGGGTTGGGGTCGGGGGGGGGGGGGGGGGTGGGGGGGGGGGGGGGTGGATCAGCAGGAGGCCTCACTGTGCCAGTCAGCCGCTGATGGCAGCCATCACCCTGCGACCCCCCCCCCCCCCCCCCCCCCACCCCCACCCACCGGTGCTTGAATTCAGAACAGAGAATAGACAATTGTGTGGGCGAGCGGGAGAATTAATATGTGACTACACCGCCGGTAGAAAAATCTCACCTGTGCAGTTAATGATTTTCAGACTCCAGATATGGTGGAAAAAAAAATCCATTGTGTCCGCGCTCGTAACCCTCCAGTCGAGTCTGGACATTTTTAATGACCTCTTTCGCACTTTATGATTTTTTCATTTTTTTTTTTCGGTTATGCAGCAACTCCACTAACACCTGTACGGTGGAACAAGTTCCCACTTGTTGCTGGCGACATTAGCTCGCAACCCCACCAAAAAAGAGCGCGTTTCAAATAAGCCAATCAATACAGAGCGAGAGAGCGAGAGAGAGAGAGAGAGAGAGAGAGAGAGAGAGAGAGAGAGAGAGAGAGAGAGAGACTGCAGCCTCGGTGAGCACGAGTGGGCGGCTCGCTGCATTTTATCAAGGCGGCTTAATTTCCGTCAGCTTAATATCCTGGGAAATGTATGGAAATTGAACTGTGAGGCAGAACAAAGACAAGTAGCGGGGATGAAAAGATGTGGCGACACACACACACACACACACACACACACACTGTACCCACATGTACATCCATCAGCTCCACGGCAAAGTTCACATTTTGCCCTTAAAAAGTTCAATCAATTCCTGTTCATTATTTGCCCCCCCCCCCCCAACAAAAAAAAAAAGCCTCAGTCTGCGCTGCTGACGACTGTATATATGTTTCTTTCCGAGTCGCGACTGCCGGCGGTTAATTAGCCTAGCTGCTACATGCCTCCTGCTCCGCTCCTCTGTGGAGACGCACGCGCGGGAGAGCTGCCCAGAGGCAAATTATAAATGAGAAACAGGTTATTAGGATTCTGTCGTGCATACCAAGATGGTATGTCTGTCATGGGGAAAAGAAAAAAAAAAGCACAGTAGTGAATACAAGTAATTATAATTTTAGGGGTCTTTTATTTTTTTATTTATTTATATATATATATATATATATATATATATATATATATATATATATATATATATATATATATATATATATATATATATTTATATATACATATATTATATATATATATATATATATATATATATATATATATATATATATATATGGCAGGTTGCGATAATAATGATTTCAGCATCTGCAGTCAAGCCACATTAGAACTGTCCCGGGCCCTGAGTGGTCACAGGCGGGCTTTAATGGAGATGTATAGTAAACAAACCAAACAGAAAGTCAGCAGGAAAAAAAAAGGAGCAGCCTATTCAAACCTAATGAAAGCTCATCTGCATTAGTAATAATCTGCCGCTGCTCGAGGGAAAGAGGGAGACAGAGAGAGAGAGCGGTTCCAGGTACTGATGAGGAATGCAAAAACAACGACCTCATCCACACTCCTGCCCCTCTGTCCTTCTACCCTCCTCGCCACCAATCCCCCCACCAACAACACCTGCGCTACCTAAACGCCGCCACGGCCGGTCCCATTTTGTGTCTTTCTTCCGAGTTCATCTTCCCTCTCTCCGGGGCAACCCGATCCCGGTGTTTACCTCCACCGTTTTTGCTCTCCCCCTCTCTGGCACATGCACACTTTGACGCACACGCTTCGCAGAGCAGTGACTAATGGCAACCTCATTCATTAAAGCAAACCCCTTGATGTGTTCGCACGGAGGCAGGGTAAATGTGCTGGAACGCCCGGCCCCGTCTGTCGGCCTGTCTGCTTGGTTGTGTGCGACTCTAACAACAGATAGGGAGACAGATAGGATAGACAGGTGGGGCAGGGGCTCGCCTTACACCCGCGCTGCCTCAGCCCAGACGAAGACAGATACATATTTCATCAGTTATTGAGGCTACGACATGTGGGGGGGGGGGGGGGGGGGGGGTGTCAGCGATCCCACTGTAGCATCAGCTGCACCCATCTTTACTGCCAACGCCAATATGAAGAAACGGGCTCTAAAAGTAGAATCAGAAATTGTTCCTCATAATATGACCTTTTTTTTTTTCTTTTTATGAAGTTTCCAACTGGATGCATTAACATCTCTTCTGCCACAGGCTTTTAGCTTCACACAGACAGCCCTAATAGTACCAACACACACACACACACACACACACACACACACACACACACACACACACACACTGGCCACTTCAGATTACTGGTGACATCAACAAGCCCCATTCCTCCCCTCTCAGATACCGTTGACTCATTTTCCCTTCACCCCACAACGTCTAATAGGCCAATTCCTTCAGGGTATATTGAGCCTCCGATGCGCTCCGACGTCGCTGGTGCACGAGCGTCTGTGATGTGCGCGCGTCAAATAACAGGTACGCGCTGGCAGGTGCTGACATGTGTGCAGCCCGGCTCCGGGGCCTCTGGGTCGTCCACATTAAGACGTTTTAATTACGAGTGGGAAGTTCTCTGCCTCGTCTGCCGTGAGCAAGAAACATCCACAGTTGGGGAGCCTTTATGTGTGTGTGTGTGTGTGTGTGTGTGTACAGAAGGGGTGGAGTGTGCTTAAAAAAGAAGGGACCGTGGTAAAAAAAAGTGTTAGCAGTTCCGGACAGCTGCTTCTGCGACGGTGGGGTGAAAAGAGAAGAGTGACGAATGCTGATCAGCTGCGTACGTGTGGAGATGATGGCGCACACTTTCAGACGGTGTCGCCTGGAATCTGTTCAGATTTTTCACACATATTCCTTCATGCAAAAAGTAGGAGAGAGAGAGAGCTTGAGAAGAGAGATGATTGAACCTTGCCTAACTTGATTGTTGGATTGTGAGCTTAAGGGGGAAAAAAATTGAACAACTGCTCGGACACATTGGAAAGGTGCTGGGGAAGTAAGACCGTCGGACGAGCACTTCCAGTGGGGTGTACCTGGGTGTATGTGGAGGTGTCATGTGATGAGGAGTCCATGAGCGCGTTCAGACACATAGACAGAGTTTCACAACGTGAGTCACTCATCTATCTTCTTGGTACCAAGGTACTACCTTCTACCTTTATCTCGGAGTTTTTCTGTCTCCAGCCCGGCGCGATTTGTTTTGTCGATCCAAAAAAAACCCTCCCACAGAAAAAGCAGACTTTAAAAAAAGAGCAAAAAGGAACCACATTCCTGTTGCTCTGAACGATCCAAACGCCTCGCTGCTGCGTGAACAGTTTTCTTTGGAACCACTCGCCACCGAGGAGAGACTCCCCGCGAAAAGCGTTAACAGCGTGTCGGAGGACCGACCGAACGAACAGCACATGGGGCGCCGCGCACCCAACTGGGATAGTGAAATGTGAACACAAAAACAATCTTCAATCTTCATTTTTTGGGGGGCTTATTATCATGACCCTTCAAGAATAATAGTGATATGAGCTTAGGTTTCAAATGTGCAAACTCGCAGACTTGCATCGCAGACACACGTAGCGAACAAAAGCAGGTCCTCCGGAGACTACGACAACTGTGTGTTGATGCGGAGGCCTCCGGTTAGTCCAGCAGACGCTCGTACAGCTTGAGAGATGCACGTGCTCCTCACGCCTCTGTCTGCACGCTACACCTCCGTTCCACCACCAGCTCCTGCCGGCCGCGGCACGCCAACTTTACATGGACTTAAAATAGGGTCTCGCTGCATTGCAGCCCACCGCACTGCCTTTTTACGCGATGGGATCAATGGGACAAATATGCCCCAGCTGGGACGACACCATAATCCCTTTATCCGGCACAGGGTAAGCTTGACTAGCCGGCTTACCTGCTACGTCATGGGCTGTAGGCAAGAGGGGCGAGCGGCAGGAGGACGGAGCGGAGTGAGACCGGCGGACGGGTCCCAAGTTGACGTAATCAGGACGTATACACCGCGGAGTAATTAAGCAACAGGACAGAGACGCGCTGTAAGCAGACTCGCAGACAGATTGAGGCAATGATACATTGAGATAATTGCAGGGAGACACGGCTGAAGTGGAGGAACAGCGGCGGGCGGCGAGTGCAGAAGTGCCGCAGACGGGCCTGTTTGACGGGGACAGATGAGCTCGGCCACACGAGCCTGTAGTCGCACGGCGCTGAAGCAGAACCAAGTCGAAACTCGGAGTTTTGGGTAATAATGGGGTTGTGGGTTTGGAAAGGGGGAAAAAAACAAGAAGAAAAGGAGAAGAGCCAGGACTTGCTCTCAGGAGTCCTCCTTATCAGTATCTGCGCCTCGTGTAATTTCAGCTCATCAATCAAAGACAGCAGTTGTTGAGAAGATCTTAAGTGCACAAGATATAAATATTTGACTTAAGAAGAATCCAAGAAGGTGACGGGATGTGTTTTTCTTTCTTTTTTCTATTGTGGAGGACATATAGAGTAACATAATAACCAGCCAGTTAGAGCTGGCAAATAACTCCTCCCTGCCCTGTAAAGGTACCGTCGGCAGCAGCGAAACAAAAAAAAAACCCAAGTGTCCTTTCTATCTTTTCATCTGAAATCATCAAAGACGGTTTGATGTTCCCTTCTGCGCTTTTGAACTCACCACGAACCCCGTACCCACAGCTTAAGTTTGTTTGCTGCCCGAACTGCATGTGATGTCGAGACACCCGCAGTGCACCCGTCCCGCGAGCTCATTCTTTTGAATCGAAACGTAAGACTTGCCTCATCCCTCACAACGAAAAAATCTTGGCTAAAGCAAACACACTGTACACATGCATGATGCCATCAGTGTACAGGGAACCTCGGGACACACACACACACACACACACACACACAAACACACACAAGCCTCCCAATTCCCTCCAACCAGGGTGACCATGTCCCTGGCCTAGGTTTCAGTCATTTTTCTGGTCAATGTCAGCCTTTCTTTCCCCTCCTCCGCTGCCAAGAGGAAATGAAGGGATGATCTCTCCGCTCTCCTCCGCTCGTCACTCGCCGAGAAAAACAAACAGGGACATTTTATGGCCTGCGCTTGTTGACCCACCGCCCAGGAGCAACAGCAACAGGCCACGAGCGGTGTTTACCTCGGGATGCGCTACCTAAACTGATATAACAGCACTTGACGACGTTGACGTGTGCAATCCAATTCCCGTACAGGGGTTCTGGAGCCCGTTAGGCAGCGGTGTATAAAACAGCGTTCTACGAACAGTGACGCTCCAAACAAAGTAATACACCTGTCAGATGTGATAAAAAAAAATGAATGACGTTGTGAATACAGCAGTTTGAATCCGGGAAACAAAAAGGTCTTCAGTTCAGTATGTCGTCAAAAAACGATATGAAACCGTAAAGACGACAAAACCAGACCCTTCAATCGACAGAATCCACCAAATGGGGACCACAAAAAACGTCTCTGGACAGAATCCGCACCGTGCACAGTCGCAGAGCCGGCACCTGGCAATGAGTGTGCGTGTGTGTCCGTGTGTTTACATGTGACGGAACCGTGGCCCTCACACACACACACACACACACACACACACACACCTGTTCTTCCTTCGGCCGCGGCCCCCGGGATCCAGGCCCGAAGCCCCCAAATAAAGCCTCTCTCTGTACCGACGTGGACCCCGTTTGATTCCTCGCGCAGTTCTCCCAACGTTGCCTCTGCTGAAACCTAAACACACCGTGTGTTTGCCGTGTGCCCCAAAAAAAGACTTGTTTGAGAAGCACTGGAAGAAGAAAGAAAGGGCCTTCCCAGGGAGTCATCTGGTTCTAATGCAGGGCCCGCTGGTGTGGATTACAGGCACATATTACAGGAGAACTCGGGCTGACCCCTCATCTCTATCCTGGGGGAAATGGGAGCCAGCCATGGTGATGGGGGGCTGAGGGGTCCGGGGGCCTGGGGAGCAGAAGGGTGAATAGAAGCCCGCGGGCAGGCTGCCACCCCACATGATTGGTGCCCTTCTCTCCAGTGAGGGAGTTTCTCTGAGATCTTTTGAAAGCAGGAAACCCCCCCAAAAAAAACACTTTCTTCCCCTGAGCCCTTCAATGACACAATGTCAGTGCCTCAAATATTTGCTGCGGTCCCGTCTGCAACTCGACCAGAGCTTCAGCAGGTCGTTAAAGTAACTAAACGGGCCTTCTCTCTAATGATCTTAGAAATGGGGAAACATGCTTGTTTCATCACATTGAACACAATAAGCAGCTGGCTATTCAGCAAGCGTTTTGAGTTTTACTGCCCTCTCCCACATTGCATGGGGGGGCGTAAACACACAAACAGGAAGGGCAGAATTGGAGTGAAGAGAGAGGACTCCGGCGGCGGCTCATAAAGGTTGGCAGCAAATGTGTGTGTTGGACCAAATAATCAGCTCAACTATGAAAACATTCCTATTAACAGGCAGCAATAAATCAAGCAACATGTGAGGACAACGATCACCCCAACAGAACAAACAGGAACCATTCCCCCCTTTGCATCTGCGCTGTTACATAAAACAGATTAAATCACCGCTGCAGCTCTTACCTGTAGTATCTGGACTGCAGATAAGTAGAGCACACCGCTTTGGACACATGGCTGGCCGAGCCAAAGTCAATGACTTTGACCCTGTAGGGCTGTCGAGACGGGTCCACGAGCATGATGTTCTCCGGCTTCAGGTCGGCGTGGATCAGCCCCAGGCTCTTCAGCTTCATCAGCGCCGTGGCCACCTGCTGGAGCACGGGCCTGATGTATTTGAGCGGCAGCGGGCTGAACTTGTTCTGCTTGAGGAAGTCGTACAGGTTCTGCTCCAGCATCTCAAACACCAGGCACGTGTGGTTCTTGTGCTGGAAGCACTCGTAGGCCCTCACAAAGTTGTAGTCGTCCGCGCTCTCCGTGCTCAGGCGCGCCAGGATGCTGACCTCGATCTGACCCTGCCGCGCGTACGACGGGTGGTTCTTCAGGATCTTGATGGCCACGATCTCGTTGGTGCCCCTCTTCCAGCACTTGACCACCTGCCCAAAGGTTCCCCGCCCCAAGAATTCCAGGACCTCGTAGGTGTTGGTCATGGAGCACAGCACCTCGTGTTGCACCAGCTGGTAGTCCCCCTCGCTGTTGGAGCCACTGTTTTTGGACGTGGCTGTGGAGGTGGCGGTGGCCACCGTGGCCACCGTGGCCCCGCTGGCCGCTCCGTTCTGGATCATTGGCGGACCGTGCTCCTCAATGATCTGCACACTGCTGTTGTTATCAAGCTCCTCACTCTTGCGTTTAAGCCCGCATCGCTGGTAGGTATCTAGGAGACTGACCGTACTGCGGCGTGTCAGGTTGTGAACACCAACCGCGCCGCCACTGCCGCCGCCGCCGCCTCCACCACCACTGCTGTTGCTGCTGCTGCCTCCACCCCCGCTGCCCAGCAGAGACCCGAGGGCCCCTGAGGTGCTGCTGGCTGAGGTGACCACGATGTGGCCCGCGCTGGCTGGGAAGATGAGCGCCTGCTCGTAGAGGGTGGAGCTGGCGACCTGCAGGGAGCTGTTGATGCCGAGGGCACCACTGGCGGCCGACACGTTCTTGCTGCTGTTGTGGCTGTAGACTTTGCTGTGCGTGCCGTACCCTGTCATATCCCAGTTGCAGCTCTGCTCCACCTTCAGTTTCTTCACGCTAAAGAAGGCACTTGACTGGAGCGTGTGTGGGGAGAACACTTGCACTTGCGAGGCCATACCTGTGACAAGAGGGGAACAGTGGGGAGGGGCGTAGACAGGAGGGGGATGAAAGTGAGAGGTTAGGAATTTGAGAGTGTCTGAAACACGAGTGGTGTCGAGAAGCTTTAAATAAAGACAGCTTGGGTCAGAGCAGGTCATTAAAACACCCAGCGTATATTCTGATGCGTCAGCATGTTAATAATCTCGTGAACTCTTTTCCATCACTGTAAATAACAGCCATTAAATAACTTGTCAGTCAGCATTTGTGACTTTATTATTTTTGAAATGGAACATCTGATACGCGTCATTAATGCAGCTGGGAAAGGGAACGTTTTCAGTTTTGTTTTCTTTAAATACAATGTAATATAGTTTTTAAAATAAAAACTTTTTTACATTGTTATATAATGTACATAAAGCAAAAAGATGAGCAGATTTAGATTGAGCAGTGCTCATCATGCATGGCTCATGGAGAGGAAATACCCTTTCCCCACCGTTCCCATCCGCAGCAAAGTAAATAGGCTGAGTGAATTCTAAAAGAATACCCTTTCATGAGACACTCCGCAGAGGCCGAGGTGCAACACAAGATCGTGCACACCAAAAAAATAAAACTCCAAAAGGAATGACTGCAATTTCCTTCCCCGCTGCACAAAACACCTCTTGCATTTATTGGTGCACAATTACTCCCTTTAGGGGGAAAGGTGGTGGAAGAAACTTCGCTCTGTGGAACTCTGAATAGGGGAGAGGGGCACTGAACTCCCCTCTCAACTACGGATCCCGACGAACACACAACAAAACAAAAGCGAAACTGCGGCGAGGCCGCGCTCTGAACTCCTGGGAACCGGCTGCCTCAGAATAAGCAAAAGGCTTCTCCAAGCAAACAACTGCCCCAGAAATAGTCCCTTTTCTTTATCTCTCTCTCTCTCTCTCTTTTAACAAACAGGCCTGTTTGTGACACAGAAATGATTATTACAGCACGAGGCGGATTACACGAGACTTGTTGATACGCTATGTTTAAACATTTTCCTGTAAACCCCAAAATTGGTTTACTGTTAACAAAGTAAGAGCTTCCACATGGGCCATGCTAACACCCCCCCCCCCCCCCCCCCCCCCCCCCCCCACACACACACACACACACACACACACATACACACACACACACACACGCACAATTAGGCCTCGCTTTTTGATCAACTGATGCACGATTCAAAGAATGTTACGGTCGCAGCGTGCACACGAACACTAACAAAACCCATGCATGCAAGACGGGCCCTTTAACTTTGCAGCTGGAAAAATTGCTGCCTTTCGTGAAAGCTGGGAAGTTTTGCTCTGTTCAAAGATAATTAGAGGACCGTTTTCCCCTTCCGAGATGGGAACACTTCCATAATTGTGGGCTCCAAATCGACGGGACAGAAAGCCGGGAGGAGGGGGACGCGCCCGGTCACTTTGTCATTATTAGCCCCTTTAAGTGGTGATGATGATTAATTCAGTAGGACGCTGGCAGGCTGGCAGCTCTCCAGCATTCTCTGCTTTATTCTGATTTTTCTTTTCTTTGAACACTCCTGACCTCTTCTCCCTGCTCCCTTTGAGAATTTTGAGTTTCTCTCCTTTGCCGGGGCCCGGTGGTTATCTGTGTGGTCATCTGGTCTTAGCCCTAATGCTGCAGGATTGGAGATACAGGGCGCATTAGGAGGCTCACCGCGAGCCTGGCGGGTGCCGCACAGTGGCTGATGTAACATAGCACATCCACGCTTCCTGTAGGTTGTGTTTAAGCCTCCCGCCATGATATCTGCGCAAAATATCCTCTGAGCAATCACTCAGATGTGATCTTTTTTTTGTTGTTGTTATACTCTAACTGTCCAGTCCCACAGGTATGGCTGGTCGGGAAAGGTAATGAAGAACGTCGGCTCGGCTATTAGGGGCAAGGCTCTCTGCTAATCACATAAGCCCCGAAGGCCAGATGTCACTCCTTGGATTACCGATTCCTGTGCCTGGACTTTACGCTAAAAATAATTTGAATGATGGGTTGCGTCACGGGGAGCGTCAACAATGTGCGACTGGGGAGCCTGACAGGATTATCGCAGTCTGACGGACACAAAGATGGATGGACGGACACCGGGGCCCGGCCTGTCCCTCGTATGGAAAATTCCAGCCTTACGTATCGGCCAAGCTCGCCAGACTGCCGACGTCAACCCCAATCTTTTTTGACATTTTGGTCAAATGGTTCACTTGACATTGCCTACGTGGTACAATGAGTTGAAGGACAAAATATGCAGATACAGTATTTCAGCCTTGATTTGTCAAACAGGTTTTGCCACAAACCCAAATGCTGAACAAACAGCGTCAAGACTCATACCCTGTGCAGAACGCAGATAAGTAATTAAATGAACCACAAGTAAGAGGTCAAACGGCTGGAATGTTATCTCATGACAACATACACGGGCAACAATGTGGCCAATTATACTTCATTGGGAAAGTGGCTCCAGTACCCATGAATCACTCCTCAAGCCAAAACTGAAGTTCAAACACGTTTACTATCTAGAATCTGAGCAAACAAAACCCTCTATACAGTTGTCAGAAAACAACAAAGTGCAAAGGACCTTCCCTTGAAAATGTCCTCTTGAAGTTTATTTGAATTTCTGAACTCTATGCCAAGTGCAAAACTGCAAAGGTCCCATTGTTGTGCATTCACAATGTTGGAATGCCTTCAGTAGCCAAGGCTTTTTTGCATTTAGCATACCTAAAGGAACACCGCGTGTCTCAACCACTGCAATTAAGCATACCGGAGAGGTATTTTCCAGTGTTTAGAGGCAGCATGTTGAAATGGTAATAGTCACTGTTTTCAGAGAGATTACGTCTCTGTCAGGGGTTCGTTAATCTTCCTTCTTTGGGAGGGATCAGGGCCGCTCTGCATGCGACGCCAGGGCGAGAGACGGACTGAAAGGGAGGGAAGGGGAACGGAGCGGGGGACATGGAGTGGCCCTCACATTCTCGCCTGTGACCCGCTTCTGTTTGCTCCCCTTTATTAAACCCCGTCATTTATACTCCGCTGACAACATGACAGGGAGTATTGATGAGGACGCCCTTAGACACCGCCAAACCTGCCAAGTGGTCTTTCGTAATTACAAATAGCCTTTTGATATAAAGGCTTGCTTGTCGCCCTACTCGTCCGCGCTTGTTCCCAAAGATCTCCCCTAGGGTTGCTGTTAACGATTATTTTCATAATCGCTCAATCTGTCGATTGTTTTCTCGATTAAACGATTAGTTGTTTGGTTCAGAAAATGGTGAAAAAGGTTGATCATGTTTCCAAAACCACAAGACGATGTTTTGTTTCGTCCACACACCGAAGACATTTAGTTTACTGTCTGAGAGGAGCAAAGAAACCAGAAAATATTCACATTTTAGAAGCTGAAATCAGAGAATTTTGACCGATTAATCGATTATCAAAATAGTTGCCTATTAATCTAGTAGGCGACTACTAATCGATTAACTGTTGCAGCTCTAATCTCTTCTTTATATAGGTCATAATTTAAAAACAATTCGAGGGTGAGATAAATATATTTTATTATCTTTTTGCACTGTGATGGCTAGAACGCATTAAAAATCCAGCTCATGCGTGTGTGTGTGTATATATATATATATATATATATATATATATATATATATATATATATATATATATATATATATATATATATATATATATATATATCATGTCACCTAGGAGACTGTGCAGAGACAGCAGTCAGGACTGTCTGGTCGATGTTCCCCTGGCCTGGATATATTTGGATTACTTACTGAGGCCCTAATGGCTAACGACACCGATGGAGACACTACGATGACCCTGTCTCCTCACTGGACGTCTGCAGGACTGGACAGTGTGTGTGTGTGTGTGTGTGTGGGGGGGGGGGGGGGATGCTTTGAAATGAGTTGGCTAATGAAATAACTTCTGACTGTCTAGACAAAGCATTATCTCACCCATCACTGCTGTGTGCATGTGCATGTTGGGGGGGGTGGGGTGGGGGAGGCGTTGCTTTCCTTGCCTCCACCTCTTTTTCTGAACACCTTTATATCCTAAATGTATCATATGGGATACTGTATACACACGTCAGTCCAAACTCTCCCATAGGTGTACAGCTGGGTGGACAAAGGCCGCAGCATATCATTCACATTCATTTTGTACAAATCCAACCATCCACTAAGCACCTCTCAACTCGCTCATCAGTTTTCTTTTGATATGTCACCCCGCTGTACATGGAATCCTTCTTTCGGAGGGATGTTATATAAATGGCCAACAGCACCAATGGAGGATAAAAAACCTGTCACGGGGACAGTGACCTTGACTTTTGGGGTTACATGCAACGGTGAATACGCCGCTGAACTGGAACATATTGTTGACACACAGCAGCCGCGCCTCCTGTCCGGCCCCTCTGTGGGGGGAGGGGGGGGGGGGGGGGGGGAAGCTGAGCTTGACACTGAATATTCTCCCTCACCCACGGCCGCTATCGACCACCCTGTCTGCCTTTTTAGCTCTCTCATCTCGGCTTATTTATAGAATAATGCATCAGATGAGCTCGCGGGGAGACAGTGGCTGCTCCATCAGCCCTTGTGCTGCTCATCCTCACCACCAGTGCTTGACCAGGTTGGAGTCGCCCTTTCCCTCCCTCTCCTCTTACCGACACACACAAAAGGCGACAGACGCCCATCTAGCACTCGGTGCAGCCTGAAAACGCAAACATGAAGGCTGCTGTCTGCTACACCAGAACTTCTCGGGCCTGTAAATCAGCAACATGCCTGCTGTAAATGTGACACTCCCTCAACACTCCCCCCCCCCCCCTTCCTGGAAAACAAACAGCCACAGATATAACATGCTGTGTTAACCATGAGATAATGTGTTTGGTCAGCATTTGCTCCGATGCTCTTGCGTAGATACATGAGCAAGGACGGGCGCTCACGAGCCACCGTGCAGATGTCCACATGCAAAGAGGCCGTATAAAAGACGCACACCAACTACCGACGTGAAACACAGCTCTGAATCGGACTGATGGGGGGGGGGGGGGGGGTTGCACCAGCACAGTTGATGGTTTTGTGTGCGAAGATTCAGCGCCGACGTTTTCCAATCTAAAGTAAAGCTGACGGACCCGGTTCCCCGGGGCAACCGTCAGCAGATAAGGATGAGGCCGCCGTTCGCGTGGGAAGTGAGGTCATAAACAAACGGGGCCGGCGCGAGGTGCCTTGTTTATGGTGCCAGGCCGGCCTAACCAGGCAGTGAACCAAGACGCAGGCTGAGGGGAGGAGGAGGAGAGGGAGGCGGTGGCAGAGTGGCTCTGCTCGAGCTGGATTTCTTATTAATCAAATCACGAGTGTAGCAAGTGTACAAAGCACAGCGCCCAACTTCCTCCCCGCCGGACAGAGAGAGAGAGAGAGAGAGAGAGAGAGAGCCTGTCAATACATGCCCTTTCTGTAGCAAAAGTAAAACACTGAATGTGAAAAAGAAGAGAAGAAACCTTTTTTTCTCTCTCTCTCTCTCTCTCTCTCTCTCTCTCTTTCACACGTGTGGCATCAAAACCATGAGAGGAAGGGAGCTGGAAACGGGCCTAACCATAAACCAGTAGCACCTGTTGGCTCCCGGCTCCACTGCACCACCGCTGACATCCACTTCATGCACCAAGCTGCGCTACCGTAACTACAGTTGCAAAACACAACGCAGGGACACACAAGCGCACACGCACCAAGCACGCACGCACGCACGCACGCACACGCACACCTGATAAGCAGCTGCTCCCCAGAACGCTTATCATTTACACGCAGCGTGAAACGCCCCTACCGCACACCGCACTTCCTCTTGTGTCACGCGGATCAACAATGACAGCCGGACACAATGTACAATAATGAGACTAACATACGAGAGAGAGAGAGAGAGAGAGAGAGAGTGACCCGACGCAGAAAGCAACGGGGGGAGGAAGGGCGCAGATTAGAACGAGGTGGGAGAAAACCATTGTGCAGTGGACGATTGATTGCAGAGGGGGGCCGGTGCGGTGTATGGATTCTGTGGAGTCCTATAAGTCCTACTTCCTTCACACTGAAGTATGAGGTTTTAGCGTGAGTGTGAACGGAGGCCCTTGTTTGCTGCTCTCGCAACATACATGCTGTACCACAACCTGAAAGTTTTTGGAAGGATTGCACAAAGGACAAAAGTCAGAGATACACACACACACACACACACACACACACACACACACACACGTCTTCATGCACAACAATGGAGAAGCAGGTTCCTCTCAACCTTTAGTTCCGCGTCACGTTGAAATAACAAAAGGCCAAGAGCAGAATGAGGTTTGTAAGGGAACCTTTCGGAGACGGAGGCCCGTAATTATATTTCTAAAGGATCCAACCTCTTCCTGGACAAAACAAATATGATTATGTTCTCAGACAAAAAAAAAATAGGATAACCGTCAGACAGGAAAAAAACAAATCAAAGGAGTTACAAAAAAAAAAATGTTTACAGAAGTAAATCCATGATTTTCATTCTGTGTGTTACTCAAGTGTGTTACCTCAAATGTGGTGGGGGTTTTTTTACAGGTACACACTTTGTGAGGTTTCAGAATTGTATTAACAGTAATAAAAATGAATTTATTCATGGAGCACTTTTCGAAGCAAATATGCACAAAGAGCTTTTGTAGGGGAAAATTAAACATGCAATATTAAAAACACGTGCAACATTAAAAGATTCATGTAGCTGTAAATAATGAAATGGGTGCATAAAAACATGCGTACATACATAAACAAACCTTTACAGGTAGGCATATACATACACACAAACACACATACAGTTAAAAGGTAGTTTTAAGACGAAGTTTAAAAAGTAGCAACATAGTCAGAGTCGTTGTCAGTGCCACTATTATGAGTATCACAAGTGTGAAAAGAGTTGATAGTCTTGTCTCATTATTACATATTTGGAATATTTTCACTTGGTAAACTATTGATTTTAATTGTGCAAAGTAAGAATAAGAGACTGGAGCGGTGTGGGACAGTTACAGGGAGAAGATGTCAGTTGCTATACGGTGGGTCAGTGTTCTGAGGAGACGAGCTCATCGCCCCACCCCGACACCCTGCCCCGTCCCGGGGGACAGACTGCACAGCATTGGTTTTAGGTGTGTCCTTGAACTCAGCGGACCGCTGCTGCATATAATGCAAATAATAATAATAATAATAATAATAATAATAATAATATTAATAATAATATCCGACAGATACAGTTGGAGTTACGCCTCCCGCTGCTTGACACGCTCACCTTGATCAAAGCTGCACACAACAACACACACACACACACACACACACACACACAGACACTGAATGTGGGAAGTACAACCACAGACATGCGTGTATACATTTCTGAGACTGTGTGTGTGTGTGTGTGTGTGTGTGTGTGTGTGTGTGTGTGTTAATGTGGGTGTAACTTTGTGAGCTCTAACATCTCAGCTATGTAGTAACAGCACGCATGAAGCCACCAGCCCAAAACGGACACACACACACACACACACACACACACACACACACACACACACACACACACACACACACACACACACACACACACACCCACCCAGACAGATTGATCCAAAGCACCACCCATTAAAACCCAGCCACGAACCCTGACAACAGAGGAACCAGTCCAACCTGCCCATGCACCAGGGACCTATCACACACACACACACACACACACACACACACACACACACACCTGCCGGCCCCTTCACTTCCTGCATTTCTGAAACACAGCTGTATTCATGCTGCAAAGAATTTCTTGTTGCGTGTCAAGTTGTCAACTTGAACTTTAGGGTGACACAGGGTGCTCTCTCACTGGCACGTTGTGACACACGAGCCATGTCAGTGTGTGTTGGATATTGATAAGCCACGAAGCCGGCGCGCGACGCCCCACACTCTCTACGGGCGACGGACGAGTTGTCTCCGTCTCCGACTCAGAGCCCTTCGTGTCCCCACACGTGCCGGGGGGGGGCCAGTGAACATGCCTCCATATGCTTTACACTATCAAATATAAGCCAGGGATGGTGCACAACATGCCTCCTCGCTAGACCAGAGTGTGTGTGATATTTCAGGGGGTGTGTCTGGCTGCTGCTCCGGGGCCTATTAGGGCCATAGATCAGAATGATTTAAACTACAGATGCCCTTTTTTTCTTCTCTCTTCCCTCTGAAAATGCCTCAACCTGCACTCCTGGCCTTATTCCTGCAGGTGACTCATCCACAAGTGTTTTTACAAATTGTTTTTATCCTCCTAATCTTCGTCTTTTTAACCCCTCTCTCCTTTCATAGCTTCTCTAATTCGGTCTGTCCTCTCCTTGACAAAGTGAGGGAGGCCCGCCAGCATGCTGCATATTCAAACAGCTTTTCAAAGATTATCACGCGCACACACACACACACACACACACACACACACACACACACACACACACACACACACACACACACACACACACACACACACACACACACACACACACACACACACACACACACACACACACACACGTGCTCACATTCAAATTCAGAAAGGCCCACTGTACATCGCGTTTACTTAATCCAACTGACGGTGTGTCATAAACACGCCTGTTGGGTCCTTCGGGCCACAAGAGCCGAGGTAGTAAATATGGCTACAGCCAACTCAGCCGCCTGCGTCTTGTTCGGCGTGAAAATCGTGGCTTTGGCTCATTTTATTTACAGCCTCCTCAAGAGTCACGAACGCTCAGTCGCTACCATCACTTTAACACCCACACATGCTGAGTGGCGCCGCACGGGAAGAGGTCATTTGAACTGGTTTGCATGAAAGGTAAACACCTAAGGTTTTACAATCACACATATTAAAGCAACCTTTTTTTGGAGTGAAATATATGAAAGGAGATATAAGAATTTTTGGTTCTGTTGTAATGGTGATGTGATGTTTTTCAAACTCCCAGTTCAGCAGCAGCTGAGACTTTTCACGGGTGGAAAACATATGAGCAGCGAGGTCGGTGAATACTTATTTATCCTCAACTGTTTTCAGGCATGAACTTCAGAAAGCAGCAGGGGACTCTGTCCGATTCAGGCGCGTTCACAACTGCGGGGAAAATTTCCCGGACGTTCCGGCAAAGGGGGCGGAGCCTGGGGGACAGCAGCCACTTTTCGACTGTACTCTCACATGGGCTCACGTGTTTACGGAATTTCCTTCACGAGGGGGTCTGGCAGGAAAAGTTCCAGGACATACGGCCCCCCCGAAGAAGTTCTGGACCTCATTCGTGTCTGAAAATAAAGACTGAAATGCGAGTGGTCTGATAAAGTGAGGTATTGTTGTGTCCCGGCTTTAAAATGGGATTCGAATGAGGTCCATGCTTCTGAAGTGAAAGCCACTTACTTACCATGTTCATGCCCAAACGTCTTTCCCTTTAATAGTCATGAGTGCAGAACTCACACTCTGTTTTCTGTCTCGAATAATGAGGTACAAAAAGAGTGCGGACCGCTCTAGAGCTGCGAGCGACGGAGAACAGGTCCCCGTCGTGGCTTAAGGTCAACCTTTTTGGGGCCTTTTTTTCTCTGGGCCAGCTTCTCCGAAAGTGATGGAGGGGGTGGCAGCGTGTTTTCCGTGTGTGTGATTGCAGCTGCTGGGCTCCGTCAGGGGGAGCGGAGGAGGAGGCGGGGCGCCTCGCCGAACAGCACTGATCCCAGGTGTACGAGGGGGAAACAGGTTGAAGGAGGCGAGGGGCGAGAGCTCCGACCCCCAACAACACCACCTACGAAATCCCTCTTAAACCAGTAACCCCCCCCCACCCCGCGCAAAAGTAACCGCCAAAACACACACGCACACATACACAAGCACCCCCCTGACCTCTGGCAGTGCCCCTGAGGCCCGTAAGAAGGTATTCATCCCTCCACCCCGGCTTCACTGCCTCCCTCCCTCCCTCCCATTCCTGCATTGCTTTTTTTTCAATCTCTGTCATTTCCCCGTCTCCCTGCCATTCTCCCGCTCCCTCGCCGTCTCTCGGGCTGAATGGAGGGGTCAGTTCAAAAGGCTGCCGGAGAGAGAGGGGCTGCTGGCTGGCCATGATGTGCCTGAGGCTTTGAAGTGAGGATCTGGATCTAAAGAAGGTGGTGCACGGCCTGTTTTCCGGGGGGCCCGGATATATAAACAGGTAGCGCTATTACTCTCCCAGTGTTCTGTCCCGAAGTACATACAGTGACTGCATTGAGTTATAGGAGGAACATTTCCAGCAATAAATGTTACTCCATGTGACAAACCTCTACTGTATAAACCTACTAAAATAAGGCAACGGGAAAAAGCACTTTCAGAATTAAACACTGGGAATATTAAACTACTTCAGACCTTTCTCAAGATCCTACAAATGAACAGTCTTTCCGATTAAAGGCTCCCAGTGCCATCAAACGACCATAGTCGTTCACTCGTGCTTCCCTTCATGTTTATGCAGCAGTGTTGCATCTGCAAAGTTCCCTTTTCTCTGAGATCTTTCCAGTAGTAACATTCATGTAATTTCTAATCTCTACATATATGAATGCCAAATAGCCACAGAGGCGATTATAGGTTCATTCAACGACTCTTTATTCGCTGGACCTCCGAGAGATCCCCGTCACGTCTATCCACTTCAATCGTCACGCTCCGTCACTTCCACCTCCCGCTCCCTTTCTTCCTGTGTAACTTCTCTCGGTTTGCCGAAACGGATTTTTCACAGGGAGCGCAGTATTCCCGAGAGAGTCCCTGATCTGAGGAACTTTTTTTCTTTAAAAAGGGGAAAGCAAAAAAAAAAAAAAAGGGCTAAGAACCCCCATTGCGAGGGAAGGGGGCGACTCTCTGCAACACTGACCGTCCCATTTTATGTCCGTTTCTGGCGAGCCGCAAAAGGATGTGTCACCGCCGCTGCTTTCGAGGTAATAGAATAAAGGGAAATGACGAAAGATTAAGAAAAATGTGAAGACTGCATGAGGGAGAGAGAAGGAGAAAAAAAAACAATGGTGGCGGTAAAAGGAAAGAAGCGAAAGCTGCTCACTTCCGTGCCTGTTGACTCTATAGACTGAGCCAGTCCTCGTCTGTCGCTGCCTCCTTTCTCTCTCTCTCTCTCTCTCTCTCTCTCTCTCCCGGCGCCTTTTTGCCTCCTGGCTCCGGACAGAAATGGGCCTGAGCGCTCTTCTGAGCTCTCAAGTCCTTGGTTATCGGCCAAGCGCGGCGCTGTACCTGCGGCCATCTGTGGAGGGGCCTGCCATTGGCCGCCCATCGCTCCGCTTCACCCTCCCATGGCCGAGAGGGGCCCGAGCCAGGAGCGGTGATGGGGCTGGCCCCGGCGCCGAGTCCACGTCGTCTGGCCCGGCCCCACGCGGTCCAGGCCAATAGCCGTGTCTGCGCAGACCCCAAAAAACCTCGACATCAGTGCTCTGATCGTACGGTGCAATTCGGCCCTGCTCTGCTCATTTTAGTATCTGTCTGTAAACTGTAAAGTTGAGCGGCAGTGATAATTACGGCCAGCCCTCTTCCAGAGAGGACGGCGGTGGGGACATTTGTCAAACAAACAATGGGATTAAGACCTGGGACAATGTGCGCCCAAAAACAGGGCGGTGGTGGTTTGGTTCTGGGGGGGGTTTAGTGATAAGACAAGCCGGGGGGGGGGGGGGGGGGGGGGGGGGGGGGGCTGAGAGCGTTTGGGGCGGAGGGGGGGAGGTCATGATTAGGGTACAACAAAAAACATACAGTAGCCAGACCTCTTCTCGAAGCATCCTCCAATTACACACACACACACACACACACACACACACACACACACACACACACACACACACACACACACACACACACACACACACACACACACACACACACACACACACACACACACACACACGCGGGGGCGTCCAATCTGGCCATCAGGCTGTTGCCGAAGTGTCACATGGGCACCATGTGTGCTGGCCAATGGCCTCTCGGCTTATCAACAAACAGAGCAGGATGGAAGGACAGATAAGAGATAGAGGTGGGGGTGGGGCAGGGACGCACGCGGAGGCGGGGGGCGGTGGGGGTCACTGGCGGATGATTAGATTGCAAAGTGGGCAAGGAATATATGTGGCGTGTGTGTGCAAAATGCAGATTGTGCTCACACGCGGCACTGTGCAATATTATTCACATATCTTAACGAAACAACAACAACATGATTTGATGCCCTCAGCATATAAAAATGCCCTTTACGCTCCGTAGGAATCCCGCAGTAATTATTGCTCAACAGGCCCAAGGTAACAAAAGGGGCCCTTTTAACTCTGTAGCTGAATGTGAAAACCTTTTTGTTTGAAGCCACTGCTCTCGCAGCAGATCAAAGCGGCGGATGTGACGCGAGGTTCAGAGATTCGCGGCGTTCACCGTCATCCTTCGCCGCAGAGAGGTTTCTACATCAACTTTAGCAAGAGGAGGTCGGTTTGAATCTGAGGCTGCTCTCCAACATTCACATTCAGACGTTTTTCCTGAACTTTTCCGGGAGGGGCCGTATGTGAGAACGCAAAAAGGCCCGCAAATGTTGCCCCGGACAATTTCCCCTAGCAAAACTCCCGGGAAATGTCAAAGTCAGCCCATGTGAAAAATACGCCATGAAAATCTCTGGGAGATTCACGGGGGAGCGAGTGAACACGTCTGACAATCTCCTGCTGCGTTCTTCCAATGTGAACAGCAAACTCCTTGGAAATTTCCAGAGCCAATTTTCATATCTGGAAAAACACCATGAGACATGTATCTATTTTCTGTTCCTCATGCTCAAATGTGAGGTGCACTTTTTTCTTTTTTTTAAATATGCCACCCCAGTGAGAGGCCAAAACGCAGCCCCCTAACTTTTGTGCAAATGCAACAAATCCAGAAAAAGAAATGACGTATCAAAATCCTCATTGAAAGTGTTTGGGAGCGTTGATCCCAGCAACCATAGGTGTCTATGTTTTACGCCACCTCATGAGAAAAATGCTTCAGGTTCCAAATGCGCCCGACCGAACCTCGCCTATCGCCCTCCCTGACGGAGCCCGGAGGAGTTGTTGCACTGCTGGTCGGAGCCAGAGGCAGCTGTTCCACTCAAGCTGACACCGTACCCAGTGTGAAACAACACTGAAATATAAAAGGGCCTTCACACATGCATGACAACCAACACGGAAATTGCCTCGTGTAAGCAGTCGACAGGGTTTGAGAGGCTTCACCCCGGGGCCCTCCCCCCCTCCCCCCCCCCTTCCCCCCTCCTTAACTGAAGAAACAACTAATGTCAGCAACTGATGTGGCCTCCCCGCTTCGAGGACCCCGGAGCCTGGATTACAGTGTTGTTTTCCGGGTGAGGTCCGAAACATATGGCACGAGCAGCGCAAACGGGAGAAAATTAGATCCGCCAAAGAACCCTCGCTTCTCAATTGAATTTCCTCCCAGCAAAAAAAAAAAGAAAAAAAAGAAAAGAAAAGAGCCAGAAGAACGACGTGCTACCGCACACTGGAGGCAGTTTTGGCTCCGGAGGAAAATTTTGAGCCTGTTGGAAATGAGGCTAAAAGCATTCTGCTTGTATTCAGGGCCGGGCCTCCCGTGTCAAGACCGGCCCTCTGCTGACCTGTCATTTCAGTTCAGGCTGACGCTCCCCTCCCTCCCCTCCCTCCTCGGCTTCCAAAACCCTCAGATCACACCTGTGAACTATTTCAGCACATCACAGGAGCTCACGTATTCCCGTCTTCCGCGGAGAGCTGCACCTATGCACACACAGCTCACATCCCATCTCCCTCCAAAGCCGCGGCTTTCTTCGACTGAAACGCTTCAACAAATCAATAGCGCGAGGGAATTCCCCAACACCGGATTTCAACGTTCCTTTTGCCAGATAGGAAGCTTTGAATAATGCACAAGCGATACTTGTAAAGACAGCTTATCCATTTTCATTACCTTCTCTGAGCAAACAGCCCCCCCCCCGCCCGCCCGACCCCCGACATGTCAGGGGGCGAATGCGCTCGAGTCAACAAACAGATCAGAGCCGACGCCGAGTGAAAGAGAAGAACTGGAAATAAACATTCACACTGGTAACAACGACCAGGATTTGCGGAGAGATGCCTTGTTTTTTCTTCTTCCTGTGAGCCATTTAGCTGCCACCTCCTCGCTCACCAACTGTGTTGCTACCCTCCCCTCCCCGGGCCCTCTCCCCTTCACCACTGTGGAGCGGCGAGGAGCCAAACACCCTGCATGTCATAACAGTCGGCGAGAGAGAGAGAGAGAGAGACCCCTCTCTCAGTTTCCCCCTGGCTCTGCCACGGGGTGTGGGCCCCTGCCATGGCCCCCAGGGGTTCTTCCTGCAATTCCAATCAAAGTTTAAGAGGGCCGCAACCTTGGACTCTGAAGCCTGGGTCGCCGGCCTGTGAGGAAGATATCAATCAAGCGCGAGGGGAGGAGGGGGTAGCGGTAAGACGCGGAGAGCGCAGGGCCGTTTCTGAGAAAAGTCTCGCCCTCCCCGTCTGTCTTTTCCCCGGGCCCTCGGAGGAGAAACGTCCCCTGGACGAGGACAGGGTGCTTTCCCCGTACCTGAAACACTACGGGGTTAATGTGTGGATGGATAAACATTCATGTCCCCGTGATGCCACAGCGCCTGTCACCACCACCGCTGCCGTCGTCGTCATCATCATCGTCGTCGTCTTCTGAGTCACATTCTGTCTATTTTTCCAGGCGGGAGTGAATGAATCCTCTCCGGAATAGCACTGGTTGACCTGTGAGAGGCATCTGCAAATGAAATTCCCTTCCTGCCCATTTCTGCAGCTGCCTCGTTCCTCTCTCTCTCTCTCAGGCGCACACACACTGGTAAGTAGGGACACATGCATGCACGAGCACGAGCACGCTACAAACACAACACCCATATGCATCCTGGAGCGCGAGGCAGGGTTTGACAGAGTCTGAATATTAGCTTTTTCCACAGCTGGGGGGGGTGGGGTGGGGGGTCGGGGGGGGGGGGGGGGGGGGGGGGGGGGGGGGGCTGCTGGACCCTGCTTCGTTCATCAGGCATCCATCAAGGTGGCAGGCCCGGGTTATGAGAACAGGCTCCCAGGGCGATCAGACTGCTGCCCCTGCCTGCCAGCGAGGCCTCGCCTGATGGCCCTCGTCAGTCTGGGCCAAGAAGGACCAAAGGCAAACACCACGAAGAAGAAGAAGAAAGAAAGAAAAGAAAAAAAAAAAGAACTAAAAGGAAAATGACACAAGCACAATCAGACGTGCGTCTCCCCAACAAACTCGGGCTTCTAACTATCGAAGGACGAAGATAATCATATAGATGGAAGTTATTACTTTGCCCGTAGCCAGGCGTGAGTAATCACCATAATAGCTGGTTTCATTCTACACAAAGCCCCCCCCCCCGCCCCTTCACACACACACACACACACACACACACACACACACACACCTCTCCCTTCAGAACCTACTTGTTCCATCGGAGACGTTTGGTCATGTCCACGACTGCTGCTCTACATAACGGGCCGCCTCCTCCAACAGTGAGGAGGACAGGCAAGGTAATTCATTTCCCCTGCAGCCTCTTTCTCTTTCTCTTCCCTTCCTCCTCCTCCTCCTCTTTCTCTCCGTGGCGAAGGGGAAAAAGCCAGGGAATGTAATTTACACTAATTACCCCTTTTGCATATGGAGTCTCATTTCAACTTCTCTTTTTTAAACACCCCACTCGTGGAAAAAAACCAAAACCCCATGAGCGCACCTGAAGAGCTTGTCGCCACCTTCTTGTACTTTGTGACACTGTGAATTCTATAGGATGACCTTGAGATTCCAATTGGGACAAACTTTTTGCTCTTGGTACATTTCCACAGCATTAACTTTTCAGTAGCTCCGTGTTAAAGTGGTCATTTCTTGAAGAGGGAGCAGAAAGGGGTGTGGGGTGGGGGGGGCTGTTCCCTTTCATGCCAGCAGAGGGACTATGGAGCAGAAAATGAAAATATTTAAACATGAGGTGCTGCTTCAAACATAAATATTGGAAGCATGGAAGGTCAGCATTTACTTTGTGGCTGCCTTTTCAAGTTTGCATGTGTAGACGCTTTTCCCATCTGAGGGTGAGCGTTGTGAACTTTGACACATTGTCACAGGTTCTCTTGTATGTCAGAGGGAGCATCTCCACGGGTACAGTGCAGCCTATACTTCTGAATGATACATAACTAGCCTGCAGCTCAATGGAAAAATAATATAAATACAATTATACGGTAAAATTGCATGCAATCCCCCCCCCTTCCCCTGTCAAATCACACTAGTTAACCTCCAGGTAGTTGCAAATGGATCTTTTGCACATGCAGACCTCGGCCGTGCACGGATCAGAATATGGGGTTTGCATTGCATTGTCCCATAATTGTAAAAAAAAAAAAACCTTGCAGGGACAATGCAAAAAGCAAACACACGTGTGTGAGTGAATTGCTCTCATTAAATACAACAATAAGGCTGTATGACAGCGACACAACTGGGAGAAGCATGCGGGGAAGAGGTTCCTCTCAATTGGATTAGTCACACAGTCACAATGCTGCTGCTGCTGCAGCGAATGTAATGTGTGTGCTCTCTCTCTCTCTCTCTCTCTCTCTCTCTCTCTCTCTCTCTCGTTCTCGGGGAAGAATGACAAAAAACAACAACAACATATTATAAGGAATCAGATGCAACCGACCGAGGCGAGGGGAACACGTGAAGTCAAGCCGGTTGTTTGGTTTTTATTCTGCTAGGAAATAATCAGGTGAATATTTGTAGAGGCGAGACTCGACCGATCGGTCCCCGACCTTCTTTCATTCTCTCTCTCTCTCTCTCTCTCTCTCTCTCCCTCTCTCTCTCTCTCTCCCTCATGCAAGAGGCTGCAGGAAGAAACGTGAAAACCACAACATTTACAGGTGTGTGTGTGTGTGTGTGTGTGTGTGTGTGCACGTGAAGATCACTGGGCTCGTTCTTTTTGTTTTTTTTTACAGTCTCATCAGCTATGTGAAGGGACGCAGCTCCGACTGGCACCACGGTCCCGCTGAGCATGTTCAACTGTACACACACACACACACAAAAGAAGAAGAAGAAGAAGAAGAAGAAGAAGAAAAGAAAAAAAGCACAAACAGCACACACGCGTGGGGGGTCGATTTCAGAGAATATCCTATTATTATTATTATTATTGTTGTTGTTTTGTAAGGGGCACAAAGAGGAGAGAGAGGGGTTGCGACGCATCTCTTGTCCTCCGTACCGATTCGATTGGTACAGTACCAGTGGAGGAGGAGAGAGGAGGAGGAGGAGGAGGAGGAGGAGGAGGAAAAACCCACCAACAAACGCCAGGACATCTTACCTTCGTATACAGGGGCCATCGGTGCAAGGGTTTCTGTTATACATGGCAGAGGAGAACGCGAGCTGTGTGTTCAAAACTCAATAAAAATCTGCCATCTTGGAACAGTGATGAGAGAGAGTCGCCGCGGTCTCCTGCGCTACCGGCCCGGTTCATGAGTGAGGAAGAAGATGCTCATAATTCATATCATCCAACAGCGGGGTGTCCTCCTCTTCTTCTCCTTCTCCTTCTCCTTCTTCTTCTTCTTCTTCTTCCTCCTCCACCACCAGCGGCGGCGGCGGCGGCAGCGGCGGCGCGGACGTGCGGGTCGCGACGCGGAGGAGAGAGGGACAGAGGAGGAGGAGGAGGAGGAGGAGGAGAGGCAGCAGCCGCGCGGCTCGAGTCCCCACCACCGCGTTTCTCCTGCAGGCTCGGCCGATGAGCCACGGTGACATGCAGGTCTCCACTTCAGCTGCTGGGCGACATGTCCGCGGGGCGAGCGGGCGGGCGACTGGGGAGCTGCGAGCGGCGGCGAGTCGCTCTGCAAAAGTTGCGGCGGTCGGAGAGCGCAGCGAGTTTGGGAGCAAGTGCGAGGGAGTCGATCGACGATGGAGTCGATGGAGGCAGCGAGGGGAGGGGGCGGGGCGAGGGGGCGGGGCGAGGGAGGGGGGGCTGCATCACACCGGAGCCAAAACACACTGTGGGTCTACACTTCAACTACCTATTACAACAATAATAATCATCATTATTAATGATAATAATACATCAGGTTCTGACAGTGTCGCTTGTTTACGGCGCTGATGCTCCGATTGCTGTCGTTAGTTGTGTATCTGTTTATTTTATGATGTATTGACATGGCTGGGATACACAGGCAAGAAGAATGAATGGCCCCGTTTGGGATGGATGAAGGGTTCTGAAATTCTGAATCTGATCGTGTGTCCTCATGCCATCGCTCGAGTCGGGGTGAGACGGAGAGACTTGGACAATACAGTTCCAGTCTGTTCCATTCTGTTTCCATACTAATTGTGATAATAATCGCCATCGTGGAGAAAGAAAGAAAGAAACCATTACTGTTTCTTCTAGCAAGGCGATTTTACACTGGGCTCCCTTAGCAATTGAAGAAATTAGGGGAATAAAGATAAAATCTAAAACAGAGAATATTAATATTATTAAGTAATTTTTCCTCACCCCCCTTTTTTAAAACGTACATTATTGAATTTAAATGTTCTATTTTGTTTTAAGATATCAACACTGAGCTAATTGGACAAAAATCCTCAATCTGATGATCATTAATAAACTCATTCATTTTTTTAATTTTTTTATTATTTTTTTTATTGTATAGGTCAGATCACGGGATTCTGTTAATCTCAAAATGTCCGGACAGACAATCTGACGAATGGATGAGCGAATGAATCAACGCCACATTGAGAGATGAGGTGGCCACGGTGAGCCCCGAGCCAGGGCGCCTCTCGGGGTGGGAGGGCTCTGCGCTCGGCTGCTCACGCCTGCGCGGAGGCGCCGCTGCTCCGCGGTGGGGCCGCTCCGCTCCGCGATGACGACACGGCATTCGCAGCAGAGCGAAGTGGAGCGGAGTCGGATTACACACGGGCTCACACCGGTGTGCGTGATCTGCCGCTTACCGGCGACCCTGAAATGCGCACGCGGCGGACGTGCACAGCCGGCTGTCAATGAAACGTCGGGTTGTCACGTGGGCCTCGTCTGTTAGTGCAGCACAGGGGAGCAATCTCAGGAGATCGAACTAATCCGACTAGAAGCAAAGCATTCGAACAAGTCTTACAGGATTTAATAAAGTAAATATGACTTTTATTCACAAATTTAAATGGGGGGAAGAAAGGAAAAAAGATTGATGAGACAGTGTTCCAGTCTGCTTTGCAGAGTTATGCAATTTCTCCTCGTTCAGTCTTTAGTGTCACGCGGCCTGCGGCCTGTGCACGCGCACCGTACAGTATATACACCGTGCACTGTGTCCGTGATGATGATGACGACGATGATGATGATGATGTAACTGCAGGGCTGCATGCGCACGTACACTTTACATTTGTTTAGCATTAAAAAAACACACACACACACACACACACACACACACACACACCCAAGTCGTAAAGTTCTCCCTTCAGCAGGGCCCTTGTTTATTCATGCTACTTCCTCAACGTGCACCAAATGTTCCTGGGGGGAATTTACTGGAACTGCACCACTCAATGTACATGTGGGGGAGCTATATTCAATATTGAGATACAGTGTGAATCACTCCACAATAAGTATGCTCACGGTTTTGGTCCCAAATTATAAATAAACCGTCTTACAGTGTGGTGCAGTGTCTTTATAAGATAATCTTGGGAATCATTAATAGGGTTGTTATCATGGTTTTCCATATGAGTATTTTAAGCCGAGCTGCAACAGATCTGTAATCGATTAGTAAATTAGTCGCCAACTATTTTGACAATCGATTAATCGGTTCATGTAGTTTTTATGAAAAAAAAAAGTAAAAATTCTCTGATTTCAGCTCCTTAAATATTTTCTGAAATATGCATATTTTCTGCTTTCTTTGCTCCTCTGTGACAGTGAACTGAATACCTTTGGTGTCCGGACCAAAACAAACAACTAATGGATTAATCGAGAAAATAATCAACAGATTAATCGATTAGTTGCAGCCCTTCTCATTTTTAAAAACAGCATTTATAGTTGCATTGAGGCCAAAGTATGAACAGACCAACAGGCTGTGTGTCAGGCTTTTGTGAGGATTACGCAATTAATGAAAATGCGAATCGATGATAATGTAGATTTGTTTTTTTTCACATGAAGGGAGTGTGTGTGTGTGTGTGTGTGTAGTATAAGGGGGCGTTTAGACAGTCCCCCTCAGGACGAATAACAAGCTTGAATATCCCGCAACAGTCAAAATAATTCAAATCATTCAATTGTTTTTTGCAAATTTGATCAGAAACGTCAGATTAATTGTGTATGGCCAAATAAATGTTGTAGTCATTGTGCCTCCCAGAGGCCTTTCAGTCCAATTATAAAAAAAATGAGCAAACTCTCGATGTTTCCTAACAATCCAGTTATTTTTCTTTTTTTCATGTCTATTCATAATATTTTTCTTCAATATATCCCTGAGACGCTAGATAATTGATTACAGTATTCACTGCAAAACTGTGTTTACGCTCAGTGGAAGTACACACACAAGACTTAAGTGGAACCAGGATGTAGCTCTGCAAGAGCTGCAAGAGGAATTTCCCCACAGTTTGGGGAAATTAATTAAAAAGTTTGAATTCATCTTTCACTTCTCAACAAGTTTTATATATGAAACTGCTGACAAAAATCAATCGGACTATTGCAGTGTTGCTTTCCGAAACAGTAGAGTTACAGTTACTGAGAGGAATAATGACTGAAACTATACATGACACTGAACCCTGAGATTTGAAAGATTTTGTCAGCAGTGTGTGCAACTATACCTGTGCACTGAAGGCCCCACGCAAATACCACTTGTGTTTACCGTGCATTTGTGCAATAATAGGTTTGAAATGTTTTGACATTATTGTTATGTTAAAGAGTTCTATACTATATTTTTTGTCGTTGTTATTGTTGGTAAAACATCCCAGGTCACCTGTAACAACAGACTCCTATAAAGATTTGTTTTCAGTCTCTGCTTTATGAAACTATATTTTCTGGTGCATATAAACTATTATTAAGTATGAAAGAGCATATTCAGCAGATAGAATTTAAACACCAACTGTAATTATGGAGACCTACAGCATGTATTTACTCACCTGTGAGTTCTACTGAGTATTAATGCAGATGTTTGTGTTGGGATGGAGCTCAGCGTTCGAAGACACCTACACACTATACCACAAGGCCCGTGCCAAAGTGAAGTTACGTTCAAACAGAATATGAAAATAAGTGACACATGCATAGCTATGGCAAATGAGAAAGATATTAAATGATATATATACACGTTCAGCTCTATTATTATGCAGCGATTTGCCTATATACTGGCACTTCTGTAGGCTACCACTCTTTCATTATATCTTCTATTGCCTCGTCCTTGTTCAGGTGTTACTTACGCATAAGTGAGTTACTGTGCGTGGGCGGTTCCAATATACATATATCTGTGTTCATTTAGCTCGTGCGCTCTTTTGAAAATTACTTTTAAGGGCAGCCAAGGAGTCTCCTCTCCTTTCTCTCCGCCTGTCTTGTGTCAGTGAAACGCTTGGTCCTTACTATTATTTATTTATATATATATATATATATATATATATATATATATATATATATATATATATATATATATATATATATATATATATATATATACAAACTGTGTGTGTGTGTGTGTTGCACTCCACTGTTTAGTCCCGCAGGTCTAATTATTGCTTCACACGTATTAGAATCAAGGTCCCTCTCTTGGTTCACTGACATGTATGACATCATTGACATTTAAATGGACATTTCCATGGGAAAGTCACTTTTACCCAGTTCCTAGTCTGAGGGGAAAAATACACATGCACTCACAACACTGAGAGCTTAGTTAACGGTGATCCAACCAATCTTTACATGAAATTAATATATATATATATATATATATATGTTCATGTTTTTTGGGCTATGTATGACAAACACTTGCGAGGAAAATATCTTTTTAAAGGAGGACATTTTAAAGCGTGTTTATCTGAACTGTTTGCATGAATGACAGTTGTCCGCGACGAAAGCGGCGTTTCTTCTTTTGTGCCAAAACAAAATCTGCGCGGTGTGTTGTGGGAGTTATTTTTATTTGTCGGGTGCGATGTTTTTTTCCTGCCTGCGAGAGCCGGTGGCTTCACAGTCATCCGAATTTCAATTTGTCTGACACTGATTTTTAGCACCGACCAGGTTTCTGACTGAGCCACGGCGTTTCTTTAACAACAAACAAGCCGTATAAATTACAACCCTTGGCTGTAAATGATTATCCCATATGCTTCGCACGCACCGATGCATGCGGCTCCGTTTCTCAACAAGCGAGCAGTTTGCCATGCCCTATGAAAATCTACAGCACCCTGAACAGCTTCTCTTTCTATTGTTCTTTTTCTATTGTTAATTTTTTCGAGTGTTCAGCAGTGTTTCTCAAAATGCTCTTCATGTGTTGCAACGTCCTGTTTTGCGTCTTAGTGTGTGTGTGTGTGTGTGTGTGTTTTTGTAGTGCTGCTTGTTCTCGCTGCTGCTGCTCAAACCTGTGATGTTCTCTGGATGTTCCTGAGAGGTTTAGCACTGACACGACGCTACGGAGGAAGGGAAGGACACGGCCTCCTGGGTCACAGTGGAGGGGACGGGGCGAGAGCTCCACCAGGCCTTTTTTTCCGGACAAAGCTGCGGGGACAAATAATTGAAAGGTTGCCATGGAAACCCAGCCCAACTGATCTGCATGAGACAAAAATCAACCCCTCCGCACCAGTCCAGAGAGACGTCGCCATAGAGTTTTCGAAAGGAAGAGAAGCATTTACCGTCTTCATTTCAAGAAAGTGGCCGGTTGCACGTCAGATGCGGTCTGACTAATAATCCTCAAGTATAAAAGCCGAGTCATCACATCATCGTTACAGAGTCGGCTGTGACACATCGAGTGTGACCCAGCTCTTTCTGGGGGGGGTTTCCTGTCATGCGATCGTTTTGCTTTAACACCTGCTTCTTTCCTCCTTTTTTTTGAATCTAGAATCAATCTGTCTGCAGCTATTTGTGTCACAGACGTGCATGCAAGAACCTTTCCACTGTCTTCTCCATCTCTGACTCGGGGTTTATTCCATCATGGAGGCAATTGATTTCTAAATGTATTCCATGTTCGAGGCTACGGCGGGTTGTCAGTGAAACCCGTCTCCATCTTTCTGCTGGTGAGTGAATAGTGTATTGGCCGGCTCAGTCGGGGCCGTGCAGCTAAAGGTGGCCGATGCCCTGTCGTTGGTCAGAGCGGGGGGAGGTTTTTCTCGAAAGGGACACTGAAGACCTGACACATAAACAAGGATGTGTCATTAAAGTAGGGCCGGCACACTGTATCTTAATCTGTCAGCACCATCATGCTGAAGGTGATCACGTGGTACGCAGTTTTCTCAGTCGTTTCATGTGTCACTGGCAGGACAGCAATAAAAGAACATCAAAAGCATTTTGCGTGTTTTACAATTCAGTACAGTTTAACAATGTGGCCTCAATCTCCTCGACTCCACAGATGGGAACCGGCCCGGGGGCGACTCCCCCCGTCAGACCGTCGCTATGTGGCCGCTAAAGAGGAAACAGAGGGTGTGTGTGTGTGTGTGTGTGTGTGTGTGTGTGTGTGAGAGTTTCTAACCTGAACCGGGTTCTCGTCAGTTCTGACCAGCAAGGGTACGGCTTTGACTCTATGCAGAGTATTTTTTATTAGTTACTTTTATTTCCCTTTTTATGCCGAGTCCACATTGCACAACATGACTAATGCTGAGGACCTAAATGGAATTGCCACACAATGACATTGGGAATTAACAGTTTCCCTCTGTCTGATCTACGGTGTAAACAGACATATGACATATACAACAAATTCCAGACTGTTCAGGGGCTGCCGGGGTTTTCACTGATCTGATTGTCTGTTTGAATTAAAGGGACATTTCACCGACTTTACAGTAAAGGTCAGTTCACCCGTCACGGGGGAGTAACCGCTCAGTCTGTGAATTGCATTACGTCGCCTGTGGCTCTGGAGGAAGTTTTCAAAAAACCAATCGGAGGAAGTGACCCTGATGATGTCATCAGGGTCACTGGGGACTCTCAGTTGGGGTCAGAGCTGAGTTTGAGCTGGACTCGAGTTGGATAAAAAAACTGGGGGCATGCAGTTGGAAAGATGAAGGTATTTTTGAGGCATTGTTCATTCATGTGAGGGACTAGATGTCGGGATACGTTGGCCTCGGCCTCCTTGTTTTAATCTGTCAATTTATGAAGAAAGATAAACAACCCAAGACTAAATCTTTGGAGTTCCTGAATTTAAAATATCCAAAACAGCATGATCATTAAACTCATCATTTCAAAATGAAATAGCTGTCACTTTAGTGGAAACATTTTTGTTGTTGGTCAACAGTGAGACAGGACAGGACACAGAGAACAGGCGACAAGCTCTTGGTCGACAAACCCCCTGTCCCACCATGAGCTCTGTCTGAGTCCCGTTCAGCACATCACACACAGACACGCCATCTGTGCCGCTCATGACTTTTTCTGCTCCGCCACACAATATTTATTAACTCGGCTGCAAACTTGTCTCTGTGTTTGTTTATCTTTATCGTACGCTGTTTCTGGCTTTAACCCCGGAAAATGAAATCAAACCTGCAGGAGCCAGAAGGGATTTTTAAAATGTCACACAAATCATTGGGGGGGGGGGGGGGGGGGGCTTTAACTCGGTTTCAACACACATTAACCGGAATTAGCATTTTCCGTCCTGCATTCGCCCGCTTGATCAGATAACTGAAAGAAAAACGATATGCTGCAGAACGGCGCACATGCAGCTCCTCCCGTGCTCTTCCCGTTCGCTTTGAGAAGTGTTTAATGCTACAACAAACCCTATTTTTTAACTGGCCAAAACAAAGAAGGCACACGTGCAGAAAGAGAGCGCGAGAGAGAGAGAGAGAGAGAGAAACTGTGTCCAGAACATGGAAACTAGGTGACCTGCTATAGGCGTAAATATTTACATGCTATAGGACACGTGAGCTCACGCGCCTGTGGAACCCCTGGGCAGCGGAAATTCAAAATGACAGTGTTCAGGCAAGCCGACGTCCAGAGGATTAGACGCCCCCGCGCTTTCAACTTCACTCCTCAGCAAAACAAACTAAAGGTTGTGTCCTTGAAAACGCGGCCCATCGGTGGTTTCTCGAGTGCTGCGGGTCTGTGCACCACCACCGCCACCGCCACCGCCACCGCCACCACCACCGCCGCCGCCGCCACCGCCACCACCACCACCGCCACCGCCGCCGCTTCTTCTTTCCCCGTTCTAACGCGCTGAACATGTCCCCGGGAAAATCGGGAAAAAAAAGGCTTCCCCTGAATGTTTGTCCTCTTCCATTTCCTTGGGATGAACGCTCTCACGGTCTTTCATGCCAAAGCCATCAGAGAGTGTTAATGATCGTTATCTCAAAATGGCTCTAATGCGCGCGCACAAACACACGCGCGCGCAGAGGTTGAGGCCTTTTTTTTTTAGCAGCAAGGAGAAACACCCCCCACCTCCCTCCCCCAGGTTCAGCAGTCCAGAGTGCGGCAGGCGGACTGGGGTTTCACACTCCGCTGCCGCGCAGGAGTTGAACCCCTGGTGAACCCTCACCGACTGAAGGACTGACCGACCGGGCCCGACCTCTCGCAGGCCCAACGTCCGCGCCGGAGAGGTCACGCGTCACAGCGACACCTGCCGCCCTCGGCGTAGGAACCAGCAGGCGACAACGTGGGGGTGTTGTTTTTAAAAATTCACGCTTCGTCATCCGAGACATACGCATACACATCTGGCACAGGGCCCCCGTTTGTTTGTGCTCGCTGGAAAACTAACCGGCTCCCAGACGTATAACCTTATATATCCTGTTTTACTGAGAGAGAGAGAGAGAGACGGGCATTTGTCGCTCTGAAAATAGAAGAAAGGAGCAGTAGCTTTTACAGCTGAGGGGCAGCGTATGTATGGTTTGGCCAGCGTGCCGCATGCGTCCTCCCACGTCCAACACGGCGAGTCCCACACCTTCTAATAAGGAAGCCGATAGCGTGATGAATGTTGTCTGAAACACAATGCCCCATGGCGCAGTGACTACCGCGGTAATCTCCTCTCCTCTCCCCTCTCCTCTCTCCTGCTTCCTCCCATTAAAACGCTCTAATGGTAGTTAATCACTTAAGCTCTCCGGTTACCAGTGCGGGGTCCATTCGGGGTCCCAAGGTTGCGAGTGGAACTGATGACACATTCTCAAGATGACCTCACACCTCGCGGGCTCTGGACAGTTTCTTGCTAATCCGAGCAGGCACCGCTCGCCCCGCGGACAGAGTGACTCACGGGTCAGGAGGGCAGAAGATGACGCCGATCCTTCGTTTGGGTGACTTGCATCAATGACCCCCCAACCCCCCCCCCCCCTGGAATCATTCAAAGTGGCGGCAGAGATTCCGAGCAGTCGCGGAGTTTCCATTGTCGAAAGTGAGATATTGTAACCCGCTGCAAACAATATGACAACGTGTGCCGGACCGCGATGGAGATGAGGTTACAAAACGGGACTTGACAGTAGCAACTTGCGAGAGGCCTATTCCTGTTTTTCCCAGATAGGGATGCTTATCCTGCCGGGACCAAGCGGCCGGGAGGCTCCGCAGTCAAGCGGCGGAGTCCTTGGCGGTGATAAAACGCTCAATGTCCTGTCCAGATTGTTCAGGAATGTTGGAGAGGAGTCCAGCGATCCATATGTTCTTTTCCACATGCCGCAGTTATCTGGACTCCTCCAGATCACGTCCGGAAGCAACGTGTTTCATTAGAGCTGGCCGTACACACTCGCCTGCGGGGAATTCCGTCTATAAATCACCGCAGAGCTGCGTACGTTCACCTGCAAATCCGAACCGACCCGATTGCCGATGTGAGCAGCTGCACCATTGTGTTGTCCACCAGCCTGCGGGAGTGCTTCTCTGACGTGGACAGCGGTTTGTTGGAGAGCATCTGTCCGGACACAAAGGGTCAAGAGGATATATGGCCGCGCATCTTTGCAGAAATGCAAAGCAGATCACCGACTCTCAGTCTGGCGCAAGTCAAACTACACCCGCTCACCAGTGGCAGCTGAAGCGTCACTCACCGACACTCCGGCATCCACACTTCGTACCACGCGCTCATCCTCTTATGTGAACAGGAGAGGAGTTTGGGCAAAGCAGAAACATAGAGGCCAGAGAGAAAGTGTTGAGCTTGTGCGTGAAAATTGGGTTCGCCTGGTTCAGAGTTAACTCGTAAATGTCGTTAGTAACTGGGAGCAACACGTGATTCCGCTCAGACCAGAGCCAAAGCGAAAACATGTGAAGATGATCCAGAATCCTGTTTGATATTTACAGCATAGTAACATTTTACTGCTTGTTGTAATTGTTCCCGACAACGTTCCTGCAAGTCACACTTCAATTTTGTTTTGGTCTACGCCGTCAGCTTTATCTAAATAAGAGCAAAATATGTTTTTTCATGCTATGGAAAATGTTTTTCTTAAAAAGAGGCTTTTAAATTTATCTATGAAAATTGCACAAAACACAGTTTAAAAAAAAAAAAATCGAGTATTCCTTTTATATGGGCTCCCTTCATGGCAGCAAAAGTACTTGTTTCAAAGTTGAGATAAAAATTCGCGGTTGAATAATAAAGGCGTCGATGAGACTGCTTGGGCCCCGCGGCGCCAGTGGCAAACAACGTTCACTGTAGTTTTTTCGAGCATTTGCGCTGAAAGTGTGTGAAAGATAAATCAATAATTCAGAGCAGTAATTGTAGGAGACTGGGTTTGCAAACATTGTGCTTTTCTGTTTTATAGCCACGGAGCAGCGTCGCACAAGCAGCGTCCTGATGATCGACGAAAAAAGGGGAACCTTAAGTATTTTCTATAATCATTATTCCCTTTGCTTTGCATTAGCCGTGTTGTTAGGGGGAAGAAACTGATAGAAAAGGTTAAATTGTTATGAATTTTACTTTCCTTGTGTTATAGCATCTATTGTTTAAATTTTTATGTTTGAAGACACATTCGAACAGATAACCATGTGGGGCTTTTAGAGGCGTGACGTCATCTGTGCGCCCGCCCGAGCAGTAGGTGTGCGGAAGGGGGGGGGGGGGGGGGGGGGGGAGCGGCTAGCCTTTACAGCCGCGGTAATAATCCGTTCCTCTTTGCTCACAAAAGGCCGACGAGGGTCACAGCAGCTTCTGCTGAAATGTCAAAAGACTGTGCATCATAAAGCAAGCAAACCACTGCTGCCTGCCGTCCTTCACACGCGCACGCGCACACACACACACACACACACGCGCGCGCGTGTGGATCACCGCGATAGCTGACATATCTGCTGACTTGGCAGCACCGTTGCCCTTTCACCGCGTACGCGCCGTTTGACTTCCTTGATGAAACGCTGATTCAGTTTGAGCCATGCCGTATTTTCATGGACAATATCTGACGCCACCCACCTGCTGCACCTTTAATGTAAAACCATTCAAGGTGTTATGGCCTTAATGGCTTTTACATTAATACTTTGATGCTCGGACACACCTCGCACGATGGCATGAACAATGGTTTGCCGGCAGAGTGAACCTGCAGGGAACAATGCGACCTGACACAGAACAGCCTATTATCAGCTCACTCTATTTCCAGTCTTTCTCCACTCGGCTTTCTAAATATTTCTCTTTCCCCAATAACACCGGCATCCATCAAGAGATGAGACACTCAGAGCCTCCTAGCAACAGGAAGACGGGTCTGCCCCCCCTCGGAGATCGTCGGTTAATCTCCAGCCTCGTCTCTGCCTCTTTTTCTTTTTTTTTACGACGGCGCTGACGTCAAAGGCCCGGGCCTCTTGTTATTGTTTCTCGGAGGATTGGAGTGCCTCAGATGTGGGATTCACACCGGCGTAGCGCTTCCTGTTGAAGTCGAGAATAGCCGTCCCCCTGTCTCAGACTGGCAGCGGTCGTTGTGTTCACCCACGGCGCACTGTGTGTGGCGAGAGGGGCCACCCGGCCCACCTGGGTGTGTGTGTGTGTGTGTGTGTGTGGGGGGGGGGGGGGGGGGGGGGGGGGGGGGCGGCCTGGCTGTAAATGTTGCTGTTGTTGTCGAGGTGGATGATGTGCTCCGCGGGGCAGGGGACGCACAGTGCTGTGAACGTGTGTGTGTGTGTGTGTGTGTGTGTGTGTGTGTGTGCTTGAAGACAAAAGCATCAGAGCTGGCACAGGTAGGGGGGGGGGATCCATGTGATCCACAGCAAAGTGGAAGGTCACATGGATCTTTTGTGTTGCTATAGGAAGGCAGAGAGGCAACCCCTTCCCTTTTCTGACCACACTGAAGACGCGCCTGTCTCCTCGGTGCACACGTCTGACATGCGACTTAATAAATCATAAGCATTAAATATTTCTCTCTTTTTTCCGCCGGTTTCTCCTCTTCCACTGTCTGTCTCTGTCCGCCCCTCCCTCGCCACTGTGCTTTGTCATCCGTCTTCTTTTCTCTCTTGGAGGGAAAACATTCCCCCCTTTTTTTTCCTCCTGCCTCAGTGGTTCACTTCTGTCTCGTATTGTTTGTGGGGGCTCAATGGACCGTCACTTACTGGCCCCTCGACAGATTCCAGACTCCGCGCACTCGCAGCTGTGGCTATAGAGTAGACGCTCGGGCTGGCACCGCGTCGCTCCAAATGACTTGCTCCCGCTTTCGGTGTTTAAATAATGGTCTTAGCGCAGAGTTAATGGCAACGGTGGGAGGCCAAGTGATGAACACGCTGTTTTTCGGCGCAACGTCTTCCAGCCAGCGCGAGCTCAGGAGGGCCCGGGTCCCTGGGTTAATAGGGACGGGGGAGTGATATGTTGTCATAATGGAAATGAAGGCTGCTTGCAGGGAGGACATTACCGCGATTCCTGTGTGTGTGTGTGAGAGTGTGATGTTTTGAGGGAGTGATTGTGGCCATTATTCTCTCCCATTGCTTTTCTGCCGTTGCATGTTTGGGGGATGGGAATTAAGAGTGAATGGGTTACAGTCAGCCTTTTCTTACCAGCGTCAGCCTTACATACGAAAAAGGCGAAAGGGCGGCACATTGGTCAAAGTGCACACGTACTGTATTTGTTCCTTGTCCTCCCTCCTGTTCCTCCCCTTTACTTTCTCCCCTGCGCGCCGCTCATTGCAATTGTACATATTTGAGAGACAGACAGAGACAGAGTACAGTCATTCCTGTTGTCGCACAGCCCTCGCTCGTTCTTATTCTTCCTCACTTCCGGGGCCAGTGCTGCGCTAAGAGATTGTTTCATCAGGGGAATATTCATGGGCGGGGAGCGCAGGCTCAGTTATTGATGCAGCTCATTGGCTTTTTGTGAGGCACAATGGGTTCTCGTGATTGATTGTGCCAGACGACCGATGATGTGACACAGAGGAATGCGAGACATGTAGAATATTGAGACACACACACACACACACACACACACACACACACTCTCTCTACTCTCACACACTCACGCACATAAGCATACTGTACGAACATGTCTGCGTAATAAGGGCAGCTCTGCGACGGTAATGAATAACATGTAGTCCTCCATGGTGAGCAGATTGGCCCTTGCTTTGGTAAAGCAATTAGTATTCATGCTTGGCTGGCAATTGAATAACAGCCGGGATTCTCACCCGATCCCCGGTGGGTTATGATGATAAAATATCGGGAGCAGAGGAGGGGTCTTGCCGGCTGAGCGGATTTTTGGAACTCGACGCTCAGCGGGCTAGATGTGCCAAGCTCGTCTCGCCCCGATCTGTTGACCCAAAAGTTTACCGGGACTAAAGTTACCTTCAATTTACAGTATGAGGAGTGTGATCAAAGCTCTGTCTTTATTTTGGGGGGGGTGGTTGTTGCAGCCTGCAGCTAGCCAGATTTGGTAAGAGTGAATTCTTTTGGCTTGTGACTCAGCAGTGCCAAAGCTTATTAATCAGAGGAGTGTTCTGCTCTCTGTGATAAGCCTGTGTTTGTGTATTTGTCTGTGCGGTGTGTGTGAGTGTGTGTGTGTGTGTGCATGTGTGAGTGTGTGTGTGTGTGTGTGTGTTTGTGGTGCAACTGTGTGACCACTATAGCCAGGATAAGGGAACCAGTTCTGAGCTAATACAGACAAAGACGCAGGGCAAACACTGATGCACTCACACACATTTGTCTCCACGTGACAAGAAGCGATGTTTCAAAGTGAGCACCGAGCGGCATCCAGCAGCACGGGGGCCTGTCTGTCTCCGTCTCCCGCTCCCAACCCCCCCCCCCACCCTCCTTCCCCCCCGCCCAACTGTATCCATTTATTCATTCTTGGGTCTCACTAGGCTGCTGTGGGGGTCTCAGGCAGATCTGATGCTTGGCATCCTCTTGTTTTTCTCTCTCTCTCTCGTGTGTGTGTGTGTGTGTGTGTGTGTGTGTGTGTGTGTGTGTGTGTGTGTGTGTGTGTGTGTGTGTGTGTGTGTGTGTGTGTGTGTGTGTGTGTGTGTGTGTGTGTGTGTGTGTGTGTGTGTGCGCGCGCGCGCACCATGAATGTTCATCATCTGGGGAGCTTGCCCGGCTGTGCACAAATCAATGGTCATGTATCGATGCCGTTTTTATGAGGCACTTAACAATAAAAAAGCAATAAGCTATGACATGGATAATCCGCTGGGGCATCACAGACATTGCAAAGCAATTATAACAGCTCTGCTCCTGCTCTGCAGATGATTTACAGACGTGCCCCTAGTGTTAGTGAAGCTCTTAGATACCAACAACATTTCCAAGAAGCAGCGAAAAGGAGGATCTATATGAATGTGTGTCTTCCTTGTGCAGTGTTGCCTTCTCTCCTTTTTTAACTGATATTGAGCCGAGCTGATATCATTAATAAACGGAGTGACTTTGCCTGAAGTGCATTACACTCTGCCGTTCGGGCGCGTAGGTGTTTTTTTTAAATTGTCACATATCACTCTTCACAGTCCATCACAGCAGATATGCACTGCGCCACGTTCACCGCTAATATCATAAAGCCCAGTGATTGCGTGATTGCGCGTGTGGGTCGATGATATTGTTTGTGGATTAGTGCCTACCCGCCCGTCCTAATCGCCCGTCGGATTACTCGAGAAGTTGAAACAGCAGAGAATTACTGTGGACTGCATGTAATTATGCGGCACCTCAAAACGGCCGCACGTGGGTGACGGAGATATACAAAGCTCACATGACAACAACAGCAAAACTCCCTTTGATTAAAATGTTGCTTTGAGAACGTTCCCAGCATGTTGTCAGCCTCGCCTCCTTTGTGTTGATTGCCCTCAGATAAATGAATATTCTTTAATTTTAAGCGTGTGCATTCTTCAGAAATGTACTTCATCATATATTCAATTATTAACTACCAAACTGAATTTACCTTCACATTTATCCTGCATGTGAGTCAGCATGTTGTCAGTGTGTAGCAGATGTGCTGACTGAGATAGATGTTTCCAAAACCATAGTTCAAAGTGAGCTACTGTTATCAGTTCTTGTCCTTACATAATGCTGGGCGACTCAGCAGCCGTTACACAAGCAGGAACCTCGTGTCCCGATTCGTCTTTGCGGCACCTGTCAGAAGCGCGTGCAACCTGTAATCTCTCAAATGACCCGCAGAGGGCGACTCCACCGGTTGCAGAAAGAAGTCCGTCTCTGTAGAAGTCCGATTGATTCGCGACATCAGCCGACACTTTTCCGAGCAGTTTACGTCTCGATCAGTTCTTCAGTACAGCATGATGTTCATTTAAGTCAATTTTACTGTCACCTGCTCACCTGTCTCACACTCTCATCCACCTGAGCTTCCCTGCCCACTCACATACCTGATCCCAGTCAGCACTTAAACCAAACATTTCCACCAGCTCCTCGACGCCAGATCAGCTTTTTTAATTTTTAAAAAATATATATATATCCCAGTATGTTCCCCCATGTGCCTGCGACCTGCAGGTAGTAACCTGTTTTCTGCACCGTCTGTCTGTCAGACAGACAGGTGAAGATGTCAATCGCTGCCAGCAAGATAGAGGTGAGAGACTATAAACACAGGGAGAAAAAAAACAGGCAGAGCAGGCCCTGAATTTGAGAGTAAGTCAGTGGAGTTGGGGGTTGGAGTTCATGGTTCATGGTTTATCTTTGCTTGGCAATATGTAAAAGACACTGCAGGCCACCGCCGACAGCAGCTCATCTTACTGCATTCTCTCTAATATCTACTCGGGCTAAAATGTTGTGAGAGACACGATTGCCAACAGCCGGCATGTCTCAGTGCTGTTACCATGTTACCCTGTGGACTGATCCCAGACTGCAGTCTGATGCAAAGGGACACTTCTCACGCTACCACAGGTTCTTCAGTGGGTCACTTCTCTTTTCCGCTTCTGCAGTATATTTATATTTATACAACCAGACCATCTTAATTTTCAGATGTTTTGTACAGGAAGCCCGCGTTGCCATGCATTTATGTGAAGTAGCTGTGTGCGTATTCGCGCGCGTCGGACTGTGCGTGAACCACTGATGTCGCGCAGCCCCCCCCCCCTCTCCTGCCACAGCATGCAACCATACCACCTCATCTCCCCCCCGCTATGTCCCCCATCTCCTCTCTGTCCTCACGCCAAACTACTGCCTTTCATACTTCATACTCTTAGCCATTCTTCACATTTGTGTATCTCTGGTCTTTTTTCTTTTTTTTTTATCATTTCACACAACTCCAAAACTCCCCCCATTTATGATCTTACCCATCACAGATGTGGTAGTTTGGAAAGGAATCGGAGGTTTTAGGAGGCATCATCTAGCAAGTTTTCTGAGCTTTCGTTGCAATCAGTTGCTGTAATCGATTATCTACATTTTAAGCTGACTTATTTATTTATTTCACCTCCGCCGACGAGGTTATGTGATTTGTTAGGTTTTTTGTTTGCAGGATTACTCAAAGCCATGAGTAACACTGTTGCATGATTATATATATTTTTTTTAATCAAAGGTCGGTAGGCATGGTAACAGGTGATGACATTTTGGCAGGGATCCAGTAATGTTTTCAGGGATTCTGCAAAATTGGTAGGTATATAGGTCTTGGAAAGTTGCAGTTGCTGATTAAATGTGTCATACAACCATTGTGGACCTACAACTGTATATCATTTGATCTGCAAGGTGTGCTTGTGTCCAAGGTCTTAAGTAACTGGTTTCATTAAACTTGTTTGATATGTCCGTTGGTGAGCTGTATGTGGTGCAGGCGGAGACTCTCCTCAGTGCAAAACTGCCAAGATCCGCTCCGGCCCTGAACTGCTCGGGCTGCGGAGCCCGACTCGGCGGCCAAACTATTCTCAGCAAATCGTTCCTCACCTCATTCACAAGTGTTGTTGTGCGGCTCAGTTTAGGCTCCGGTGTGTGAAATAGACTTAAGAAAGAATCACGACGGCAAAAAATAACAATGTGTATATCGAGCTTCCTGGATGAGTGTCATCTCATCTCCATGTCATCTGCAAACCGCAATTACCCGCAGAGGCTTATGATTATGAAAGCATGCGACGGGGAATGATGGACACGCAACTGTCTAAACACCATCAACCTGAGGTTATAGGGGCCTTTCATCACCCGCCAAACCCCACCACCACCAATTCAAGTGTGCCGTGCTTAAGGAGTAGACGTTGCTCCTAGAGGCTTCTTCCCCATCCCTCCCCGAGTCCCCCACCTCTCTCGCTCACCTCCTGCTTTGT